>NC_041383.1:309128035-309160656 GCF_002162155.2 Triticum dicoccoides | reverse complement strand
CAGATCATTCCACCACAGCTGTCGGTGTCAAAATCGGCAGATCGCGGTTAGGGGGTCCCGATCTACACGTCAAGGCTGATGGTAACAGGAGCAAGGGACACAGATGTTTACCCAGGTTCGGGCCCTCTCGATGGAGGTAAAACCCTACTTCCTGCTTGATTAATATTGATGATATGGGTAGTACAAGAGTAGATCTACCACGAGATTGTAGAGGCTAAACCCTAGAGCTAGCCTTGATGGTATGATTGTAAATGTGATCGGCCTTCTAAGGACCAACCTCTCCGGTTTATATAGACACCGGAGAGGGCTAGGGTTTACATGGAGTCGGTTACAAGAAAGGAAACACAATATCCTGATCGCCAAGCTTGCCTTCCATGCAAAGGAGAGTCCCATCCGGACACGGGCCGAAGTCTTGAGTCTTGTATCTTCACGCTTCAATAGTCCGGACGTTGTACACAGTCTGGCTGTCCGGATACCCCCTAATCCAGGACTCCCTCAGTAGCCCCTGAACCAGGCTTCAATGACGATGAGTCCGGCGCGCAGTATTGTCTTCGGCATTGCAAGGCGGGTTCCTTCTCCGAATACTCCAAAGCAATTATCGAACACTCAAATCGTGTCCGGATTCACAAGACGATCTTTACACACCGCTGTAGAGAGAATGATATTTCACAAATGCAATCTGCTGACAACTTTTTTTGATGATGTGACATGTTATTACGGTCGGATCATTATTCGAGCCATTTTCCCACAACCAGCTACTGTCACATCCCTAGCTGCTGGTAGTGCTCTAGGCTAGCTCATGTGTGCATCATGTTTAAATTCTGAAAATTTGAACTGAGGGAATTTTGGAAGCCTCAAAAACTTAAATAAAAGAGGGGCAAAAACCCTAGAAATCTCATTCATTGCTCCAAAATGCTCTTCTTAAATGTTTGATAATTTTTGGTAAGGGTTCTGGTCCCAACCAAAATATTGAACATTTTTAAGGAATTATTTTTGGGACTTTGGATTTAATTCATTAGCTATTTGAATTTGAATTATATTCATATAATTAGAATATAATTTCAAATACCCCTGATATATTTTATAAGCTTTTGGAAAAGTCCATTTAGCAATATAAAATATTCAGAGGAGTTTTTGGCATTGTTTGAATTATTTTAAATTCAAAACAGTGGCAAAATAAATTAAATAAAACAAAACAGAAGAAAAAAATAAAAAGAACAGAAGCCTACCTGGGCCACTTACCTGTAGCCGGCCCAGCTGGCCAGCCCATCTGGCCGGCCCAGCCCACCTCCTTCCCCCCCTTGTCATCTTCCTCCTTTGCCAGGAGGACGAACAGAGGCGAGGCGTGGCGCGCGCCCGAGAGGCCTCGGCCACCTCCTGCTTCCCCCTGGCCACCTCCTGCTTCCTCTCGTCGCCCTGGACCCCGTCCGCGACGCCACGCACCCCCCCAGGCCTCTCACTCTCTCCCCGAGCTCCTCTCTTCCTCTGGCTCTCTCGCGCGCAGCCACCGAACACACCCGTCGCCGCCGACGAGCATCACCGCGGCCACCGTCCACCCCGTGCCTCTCCGATGAGTTCAGAGGAACCGCCATCGCCTTCTGCGTCTTCTACACCAACCCATTCGACCGCGGGAGCCCTGTAGCGTCTTCCCGGAGCTCGTCCCCAACCTTCGGCCGCCGGCGAACTTCCGAGGATTCGCGAGCTCCAGCCCCTCCCCGGCCTCGCCGTTGCCTCTACCGAATCCGCTGTGAGCTCCTCTTCCATTTCCCCTCCTCCCCGCGCTCGCTCCCGCACGCTAGCCGCCCTTTTCATCGGGGCCGTGAGCTCCTCACCGCCGGCGATGACGCGGACAAGGCCAGAGCCACCGGAGCTAGCTACCGAGCACGGCAACGTGCTCCACACCTCACCAGGAACCTAACTCACACACCAGCTTCCCCTCCCGTGCCCCCTAACGCCAACCCCGACCTCGCCCGAACTCCAGCCACCGCCGCGAGCTTGCCTCTGGTGAGCTCGGGCCACCTCAGCCCCTGCCGTTTGCACAGATGGATGCGGGCGAGTCCCAGCTCCACGTAGACGCCCTCATCCGCCCGTTTGGCCGCCGGAGCAAGAAATCCGAAGGCCTCCGCCGTCTCGGCCTCGCCGGCGTCAAGCCGCCGGCAGGTTAGGCCCTGCTGACCAGGGGTTTGACCCCCCCTGGGTCGATGACAGGTGGGGCCAGCCCCCCTGTTAATTAGTTTAGTTTATTTTAATTTAATTACCCCCCTGCTGACACTGACATGTGGGCCCTAGTGCCCTAATCTTTAATTAAACTAAACTAAACCCCCCTGTTTAACCTGTGACGCTGACATATGGGTCCCATAGGTCAGTTTGACCTGGACGGCGCCCGTTGACCTGCTGACGTCACTATGAGGTCATGATGACGCAATAATTCCTTTCTGGAATTTAAATAATCTTAAATGATTTAATAATTTCAGAAAATAGCTAAAACTTCTAAAAATCATAGAAATTCAACCGTAACTCCAAATTAAATAATTTATATATGAAAAATTATCAGAAAAATTCAAGGAATCCATCTGTACCATTTTCATGCATGATAGAACAACTTATAGCTGCTGTTTAGCAAAAATCAATTAAATGGCATTTGAATAATCACATATGGAGTTTAAATTTGAATCTTGTATTCAAACCAACTTCATTTAACCTGTTGCTAGATGCATTAGCTCAAAACACATTCATTTTGCCATGTCATGATCATGCATCATATTGTGCATTGCATTGATTGAGTTCCCTTTTGTGTTGCCGCTATTTGTCCCCTCTCGATAGACGTGATACCGATGATGTGATCGTTGACACTGATGAAGACTCAATGTTATCTTCAGAAGTGCCAGGCAAGCAAAACCCCCTTGTTCATTCCGATACAATCCTACTCTCTCGCTCCTGCTCTCTTTTACTGCATTAGGACAACACCGATTCATCTATTTCTTGCTGCGGTAGCTGAACCCCTTTATCCTTTGCATGACCTGTCATTGCCACAGTAAATAGATGAAACCCACTAGCATGAGTAGGAGTTGTTTGAGCCCTGATGTGCCTACTCATTCATGCTTGTTTGTCATGCCTGCTACTGCTTAGAGTTGAGTGAGGTCTGATTCATCGGGGATGAATCAGAGGCGTGTGAACATGTCCTACTGTGTGTGAGCTAAGTGTGTGAACATGATTTGGTAAAGGTAGCGGTGAGAGGCCATGTAGGAGTACATGGTGGGTTGTCTCATTGCAGCCGTCTTCAGGAACTGAGTTCTGTGTTTGTGATCCATGACCAGCTACTACCACACATTGGGTTCCGGTAACTCGACCCCTCTCGACTTATTAATCAACATGATCTCTGTCCAGGAGTTGCAACTAGTTTCTGGTGTTTGTAGGTAGTGTTAGTAGTCTACCAAGTGGCACCCGGTACAGGTGGGCTTGGGACAGACTAGGCACAGTGGCACGGTGTACCAAGCGTACATCCACCCGTCGAGGTGGGCTTGGGAACCCTGCACACATCGTTTGGGGCCGTGAGCGACACCCCGGCCGGATCTCCTTGCGGATGGAACCCGAATAGGCGATAAACCTGGACTAGAGACTTGTTCGGTTAGTCAGGTCGTGGCCGACTCCCTCGCCCGGCTTCCGCTTGAAGGTTGCCGAGGTACATGACGTGTACAGGGCGATAAGTGGCGAAAGCGTGTGTGAAGAAGTACACCCCTGCAGGGTTATCACTATCTATTCGAATAGCCGGATTCCTCGGATATGGAAACTTGGACCCCTTGCATAGTTCATAGACAAGTGAAAGTGGATACTCTAAAATACGCAAGATAAGCGTGAGTGCTATGGATGGCGTTCTCGTAGGGAGACGGGAGCGGATCCATAGTGGTGTATTGATATGGTGAATATGTGGACTCGTGTGCGCCACCTCAAAAGAGTTACTTGCAGTCGTAGTTCAGGTTAGCCACCGAGTCAAAGCTGGCTTGCTGCAGTCAAACTCCACCACCCCCTTTGTTGATAATGATGCATATGTAGATAGATCTGATGTAAGTCTTGCTGGGTACATTTGTACTCACGTTTGCCTATTTTATGTTTTGCAGAGAGACTTCAGTCTCGCTAGTAGTACCGTGTGGACTTCGACGTTTAGCTTGTTACCTCAGCTACGATCTTGTGCCCTCGGCAGGATCTGGTAGATAGTCAGGCTTCTCAGCCTTTTTCATTTATAGTTGTCTGTACTCAGACATGTTAAGCTTCCGCTTGTGCTTTGACTTGTATGCTCTGATTGCTGGGTCATGAGACCCATGTTTGTAATATCTCGCCCCTCGGGGCCTATTGAATAATTACTTGAGTTGTAGAGTCATGTTGTGATGCCATGTTGTATCTGCACATATCGAGCATATTGTGTGTATGTTGTTGAAATGCTTGGTATGTGTGGGATCTGACTATCTAGTTGTTTATCCTTAGTAGCCTCTCTTACCGAGAAATGTCTCCTAGTGTTTCCACTGAGCCATGGTAGCTTGCTACTGCTCCGGAACACTTAGGCTGGCCGGCATGTGTCCTTCTTCGTTCCTGTGTCTGTCCCTTCGGGGAAATGTCACGCGATGAATACCGGAGTCCTGTTAGCCCGCTACAGCCCGGTTCACCGGAGTCCTGCTAGCCCAGTGCTACAGCCTGGATTTACTCGCTGATGACCGACACGTTCGATGTTGGGTCATGGATGCCTGTCCCTGTAAGTTTGTGCCACTTTGGGTTTACGACTAGCCATGTCAGCCCGGGCTCCTTACCATATGGATGCTAGCGACACTATCATATACGTGTGCCAAAAGACGCAAACGGTCCCGGGCAAAGGTAAGGCGACACCCGTGGGAATACCGTGCGTGAGGCCGCAAAGTGATATGGGGTGTTACATGCTAGATCGATGTGGCATTGAGTCGGGGTCCTGACAGCTACAACGCATATTACGAGGCGGTTTCTGTGACACGTCTTGTCAAAGCAGAGATCGTGTCCCCTTATTACGGGAATCTCATAAATATGGGTATGGGTAATCCCACCACTCCATTAATCGTGGCGCTTGGGAAACAAGCGATTCCCAACGGGCAAGTGGGGAGGCGCACCGCTTTCGGCGCCTCTATAAAGGGATAAGATTTCCCCATTTTCACCCACACCTTCTTCCTCCTTTGCCCATTCTTGCCCCCTCGAGCTCCAGCGCCCAAGCCCAAGTCTTCTCCGCACAACTAAACATGTCCGGAGCAGGAGGCAAGTGGGTGGCTTCCACCGTCAAGGAGAAGCACATCACAAATCTTCGGGCGGCCGGATACTTGGCCGCGGACATAGCGCACCATCTACCAGACGCCGGGCAGGTCATTTCGACCCTAGGACCCCACGAGAGGGTCGTATTCGTCGCCCACTTCGTCCGTGGATTGGGATTTCCACTCCATCCCTTCGTCCGCGGGCTCATGTTCTACTACGGGCTAGATTTCCATGATCTAGCCCCGAACTTCGTCCTCAACATCTCGACGTTCATCGTCATATGCGAGGCCTTCCTCCTCATCTGGCCTCACTTCGGCCTATGGCTGCAAACCTTCTGCGTGAAGCCGAAGGTTGTAAGCGGCCAACAAGCGGAGTGCGGAGGAGCCATGGTAGGCAGGATGCCTAACGTCACATGGCTCGACGGCTCATTTGCGGAGACCGTAAAAGCATGGCAATCGGGTGGTTCTACATCACCGAGCCACGCGGCGCCAACTGGGCAGCGGCCCCCGAGTTCCGATCCGGAGCCCCCATGTGGCTCACCTCCTGGGAGAAGAAGGGCCTGTCCTGGGGCGATTCCACGAAGCTAGCCGGACTCCAGACATGCATCAAAAGCATGAAGGACAAGAACATCAAGCTTGTCAACGTGATCCAGGTCATGCTCGTTTGCCGGATCCTGCCCTGCCAAAGGCGGGCAGTCAATCTGTGGGAGTTCGTCCCAACCAAACACCAGACGCTCTAGAAGCTCTATGACATGACGCACAAAGGCGCATGGAAGGTGCTGTTCAAGGCCTCCGAAGTACCTCCTCCCACGTCCGAGGACCGCGGGCTTCACGCCGCGCAGGCTCCTAGTCCGGTGAGTTCTCAGACTGACACCAGACCCAGTTCTTCCTAATATATTTACGGGAGTGCCTTAAGTAGTTGCACATATTTGCTTCAGGATTACGTGGAGACAGCGGAGCAGGTTTACTGTCTAGCTCCGCTGCTAGAAGGCCTAGCTGATGCTCTCCTGACGAAGATGCTGGTCCCGGCACCGTACAAGGTGCCGGAGAAGAAGATCGAGAAAAAGGCTCCGGGGACCCGAAAGGGTCTCCAACGTAAGGTTGTGCCAGAAGCCTCGTCCGAAGACGACGAGGCGGACTCCTCCCACGAAGGGGAGGAGGAAGAAGAAGAAGACGCCCCATACGGAAAGGATGAGGGGTCAGGGGAGGCGGACCAGGGCGCCGGAAAAGGCCCCCGGCGCAAGGCCGTCATACCCCTGTCGTCGGATGACGACGAGACAGATTCCTCCAGCGGAGGCGGGGGGAATCAAGAAGAAATTCCACCTCCCCGCACAGGGGAGGGGAAGAAGAGAAAAGCCGCCCCGGAGGGGGAGGCTGGGGCGTCCAAGAAGGGGAAGATGCCCCTTCCGGACTACTCCACCACAGCCGCTCATAGTGAGGAGGGGTGGATGGCCAGGGGAAGCCCCTAGTGCGATCGTAAGTGTCCGCATTCTATCATGATTTCACTTCATAGTTTTTGTATTTGTAATGCCGAACATATGTGCAGTCCGGCCAGGGATCACCCCAAAGTGTCTTCCTCCGGGCCCCTGAGTGATTCGGAGATCAATTCGCTTTCGACATCCACTACTCCTCAACCCGCGGATGACACGGAGGTGTTGTCCCGAAGGCTCCCAGAGCGGGGGGAGGTGACTCTAGAGACGCCCCAAGGCGGGGTCCCAGACGTCGGACATGCGGGGTTCAAGATCCCCGCGGATCGTGTCGACGAGAGCCAAGGCCAACCGGGCTCTCAGCCGAACACAATTCCGGAACCTTGAATGGTTCCGGACTCAGGCGGGCGACCCCTCGTTAAGGAGGGCGAGCCGTCTGTGTCAAGGACTTCCGTTGCGCATGAGGTGCCGGACTGTCTGCTGGAAGCGCTTTGTGGTGCTTCCATGGATGAAGAGCACCGTACTCTTATGAGTACGGTGATTCATAAGGTTTCGTCCGCCAAAAGCGGACTAACTGAAGCTTGCACCAGCCTCCTAACAGGCTTTGAGGTAAGTAATAAATATATGCAAAATTACTACCCGATAGGTAGTAGCCCCTGATACTCTGTTTGGTGTTCGGAAAGAAAAGCCAAACGGAGGGTCAATTATAATCCGCAGGAGTCTAATGAGAAGTATTGTTGTGAATAAGCATGTTGTGCTGCTTGCTGCTGCTGCCCGTACTGCCGAGGTTGCCGAACTGAAACGGGACCTGGAGCAGGCGCAGGGAGAGCTTGACCTCACGAAGAGGCAGCTCGAAGAGAACAAGGGCAAGTGATTCCCTCTCTTATGCATTTGAGGCTACTCAAAATTGGTGAGCCTAACACCTATGTGTCGTGACTGTGTAACAGGGGCCACCGCCGAAGTGGCATCCCTGAAAAAGGCGATGTCTGAGGCCGAAGATAAGGCGGCCTCGGAATGTAAGGAGCGCGAAAAGCAAAGTGCCAGGGTGGGCGAGGTACAACAAGAGCTCTAGGACCTCGGCAAGAAGTGCGAGTCCGTGGAGCATGATCTGAAGGTGAAAGAGGCCGAGCTTGTGAAATCCCTTGTAAATTTGAAAGACGCCAAGGCCGGAGCCGAAAAAGCACAGCGGGAGATCCAAGAGGCCAAAAATATAGCAGCGGGTAAGAAGTTCTTTATGCAAAGCAAACATGTGGAGGAGGTGTTTCTTTTATTTACTCAAATTCGGAGCTCTCCAGGGGCATTTGCAGATCTGCCATGCAGCGTATCAGACACTGCGGAGTTCTACCATGCCCAGGAGGGAAGCTCAACAGAGAAGCTGTTCTGGTCCCAGTATGATGGGGCCGAACATCCACTCTGAGCGACCAACTGAAGCAGTTGGTCGAACTCCATAGGGCGGCCGAGCTGGCTATGAAGGGCTTCATAGTCCGGATGTGGCCAGGTGAGCTCCTGCCCAGTAGCTACTTTGGCCTGATCAAGCGGATGGTGGATGCCTGTCCGTGACTTGAGGTGATCAAGCGATCCGTTTGCATCGAAGGTGCCCGCTGGGCCTTTGCCCGCGTCAAGGTGCGTTGGGGAAAGCTGGATGCGGAGAAGCTGGTCAAGGACGGGCCGCCGAAGGGCAAGGCGCATCGCCATCCCGAGATGTACTATGATGGCGTGATGAAGGGTTCTCGTCTCGTCGCCGATGAGTGTACCAAGTACGCCATTTTAGAGTGAATTCACTTCTGTCATGTTTGTAATATAAAGACGAAGTTACTTGCGCTATGTAGCGCTTTTGTTATTTAAAATATTACCTTCTGTGCGGCTGTTTATAAAATGCTGAAAGTAGGCTAGTCGTCGGCTTCCGCCCCCACGTAACTAGTACTGGGGTGTTCGTGGAAAACCCGGACACTCTTTATCCAAATGCTTGGTCCCTTAAGGAGGTGTCCGGCACAGCGAACAAGGCAATCGGACTATGTGGCTTTATAACTTTCACTTAGCCATAGAAGTCTACAATTTTAAATTTCGACGAAGCCCCTAGAATCCGGAAGGCCGAATCGCGGCGCTATACACGCCTAGATCGGACGAAGCCGATTTATCGCCTAAAGCGGAAAATCTTTAAGGATTTTAAGACCTCTCGAACAGCGACCAGCTCTCGCCACATCATGCCGGTCAGTTTTTGGCTTTCTCTACTGAGGTGCCTATTCGGAAGAACCGGGACACAATCACAGTAGTTCTCCCTGCGCTACCTTAGCCAATATAACGGAACGTAAGGCACCAAAACAAGGGAGCCGGGCTATCCCAACTGTAGACCCAAGACATGATTCAGAGCTGATGCATATAGTGCTATAAGTTCGGGGTGCCGCACTGTTGAAAGTGTTCGGACTTTTATTTGCCATATTACGGGGCGCCATGAGAAGCCCCTGGCAAACTGACCGTACGAAGGTGTACGGACGCAATACTCAATAAACATTTATAAGAGAAGAAAATGCTCAAATAAGGATAATAAGCTGATGCTATATATAATCTCCCATTGACGAAAAATACGTTTAAGCATATGTTTACAATGGATGCATTAAGCAGAGAGAAAAATATGACTATTTGACATGTCCTATCCAGGGGCAGGCTGTGTACAGATAGATAAAGCAGGTATAATGATCGTGAATAGATTCCACCTGGGTATTTCCTTCTGTGCACACCGTCTGTTGCCTCCTTAGATGTCTTTCCCATATGAGTCCGACAATTCGGCTCTTCTGAGGATGCTACACTAACGCGGTGTCTTGAAATGTACGAGGAAAAGAGTATGAAGGTATTTGGCGGTTACCCGCACTATTGACTGAGTCGTTGATGCGCCTCCGCCTATGCCCATGGTATCTTGAGTGCCTAATTGTGTACACGTGGCACAAATTCTACTTTGAAGGGGCTTAAGCGGAGGCCAGACTGCTAATCACGCTCTTGATGATCCTGTTGCGGGGTGCTCCAGACTCGCTTGACTGTGCTCGAAGTTGTCACCGAATTGGTTTGTTGGAGTAGGCCGCATTGTACTTCTGCCGCGAGGGCTGCCGTATGCTCTTCTGTTCAAAATGAGCGGTCCATATTTCCATTGACAGTGATGACTGAGGGAGTCCTGGATTACAGGATATCCGGACTGCCGAACTGTGTACGACGTCCGGACTATTGAAGCGTGAAGATACAAGACTCAAGACTTCGGCCTGTGTCCGAGTGGGACTTTCCTTGGCGTGGAAGGCAAGCTTGGCGATCCGGATATTATATTTCCTTCTTTGTAACCAACTCCATGTAAACCCTAGTCCCCTCCGGTGTCTATATAAACCGGAGAGGTTGGTCCTTAGAAGGCCGATCACATTTACATTCATACCATCATAGGCTAGCTCCTAGGGTTTAGCCTCTACGATCTCGTGGTAGATCTACTCTTGTACTACCCATATCATCAATATTAATCAAGCAGGAAGTAGGGTTTTACCTCCATCGAGAGGGTGCGAACCTGGGTAAACATATATATGTGTCCCTTACTTCTTGTTACCATCAGCCTTGACGCACAGATCGTGACCCCCTACCCAAGATCTGCCGGTTTTGACACCGACATTGGTGCTTTCATTGAGAGTTCCTCTGTGACGTCGCCGTCAGGCTCGATGGCTCCTTCAATCGTCATTAACGACGCTATCCAGGGTGAGACTTTTCTCCCCGGACAGATCTTCATGTTCGGCGGCTTCGCGGTGCAGGCCAATTCGCTTGGCCGCTTGGAGCAGATCGATAGCTATGCCCCCGGCTATCAAATAAGGTTCAGAAACCTGAACTATACAACGGATATCCGCGGAGACTTGATCTTCGACGGATTCGGGCCAGCGCTAGAAGCGCTGAACAGTCGCGATGAGCACGGCTTAGACCTGCTGTTAGACGTTGCTCAGGATATCGTCCCAGCACAAGCCTCAGATATAAATCCGGGACTGGTTGTGTTGCCTAAGTACGGAGGGCTGGACCCCGCCCCACAGGTCGTACCCTCATCGGCGATGGAGCCAAACACAGGCCTCACTCTTGAGGAAACCGGTGACCCCGAGCCCCTGGACTCATGTCCGGTTGTAGGCTCCAGTCCGCGCGTCCCCGGGCCCGCCGATCCCGGTTGGGCTCCGGTGATGGAGTTCACCCCGGCGAACATCTTTCATCATTCGCCCTTCGGCGACATACTAAACTCATTAGAAACCCTCTCTTTGGCAGAGAATCTCAGGCCAAATTATGTCCGGCTCGAGTGGGAAGCATGCGACGAAGACATTCGTTGCCCACCCACCAGCCACCTCATAGCCACGGTTGATGATTTAACCGACGTGCTGGACTTCGACCCCGAAGGCACCGACGATATGGACGACGATGCAGGAGAAGACTCAAAATCTATGGGGTGCCGGATTTACACCTCGCCACACGACATATATATGGTGGATACGCCCAGGGAAGGCAATGATGACAATCCGGAAGATAACACTCCTATGCAAAAACCAAAGCGACGGTGCAGACGCCGTTCCAAATCCGGCAACATTAACAATATCAGCAAGAGCGCCAGAAGAATGGATACTCCGGTCAACCCCGATGGCAATAACAACCAAACACTAGTTCGGAATAAACACCGAACACAACAACAGCAGACGGCATGCCACAACGCGTCCAGATACAGAGGGGCTACTCACCCCCTGTGCTTTACTGACGAAGTACTGGACCATGAATTCCCACAGGGCTTTAAACCTGTAAACATAGAGGCATACGATGGAACAACAGACCCAGGGGTCTGGATCGAGGACTTTATCCTCCACATACACATGGCTCGTGGATATGACCTCCATGCCATCAAATACCTTCCCCTCAAACTAAAGGGACCAGCTCGGCACTGGTTGAAAAGTTTCCCCGAAAATTCAATCGGGAGCTAGGAAGAACTAGAGCACGCTTTCAGGGCCAATTTTCAAGGGACTTATGTCCGGCCTCCGGATGCTGACGATTTAGGTCACATAATACAACATCCCGGAGAGTCCGCCCGCAAGCTTTAGAACAGATTCCTCACTAAGAAGAATCAAATCATTGACTATCCGGATGCCAAAGCCTTACGGCATTCAAGCATAGCATCTGGGACGAGTGGCTCGCCAGACACCTCGGCCAAGAAAAGCTAAGGACAATGGCAGCCCTAACAAGCCTTATGACCCGCTTTTGTGTGGGAGAAGATAGCTGTCTCGCCCGCAAAGGCACTAGCGACTCCAGCACATCCGAAACAAGGGATGGCAAGGGGAAGCCACGGCGTAATAAAAACAAACGCCAAAACAAGGAAGAGAGCCTGGACAACACAACGGTTAATGCCGGATTCCGAGGCTCTCGACCTAACCAGCAAAATAAGCAACCTAAAGGCAGTAAAGAGGGACCGTCCAATCTGAACAGAGTTCTGGATAGACTATGCCAAATTCATGGCACCCCGACAAACCTGCGAACCACACACACAGAGAGTGCTGGGTCTTCAAGCAGGCCGGCAAACTAAACGCCGAACACAAGGGAAGGGAAACACCAAGTGAAGACAAAGATGAACCTCGCCAACTGAACACTGGGGGACAGAAAACATTCCTGCCAGAGGTTAAAACAGTAAACATGATCCACACGACTCGCACATCCTTGGGAAGGCACGAACGCGCCCATAAAGACGCACGCGATATAGAGCCCATCGTACCCACACCCAATAACTGGATGTCTTGTTCGATCACCTTCGATCACCTAGACGGCCGAACTAGCATTCAGCGTGAAGGATCAAATGCCTTGGTGCTTGAGCCAATAATTGACGGATACCATCTCACTCATGCCCTCATGGACGGTGGCAGCAATCTCAACTTAATTTATGAGGACACTGTCCGCAGGATGGGGATAGACTCATCCAGAATCAGCAAAATTCATACCACCTTTGAAGGGGTGATACCAGGCATTGAAGCCTACAACAAGGGCTCCGTCATACTGGAGGTAACATTCGGCTCTCCAGGTAACTCCAGAAGCGAAGAACTAGTCTTCATCATCGCACCCTTCGAAAGCAACTATCAAGCATTGCTTGGAAGAACGGCCTTCGCCCGCTTCAATGCATTGCCGCACTATGGCTATCTTACACTCAAGATGCCCGATCCACGCGGCGTCATCACCATTAGCGGAACAATGGAGAGCTTTCCGCGCGTAGAGTAATACGCGATGGCCCTAGCGACCGGACTATAAGCGGCCTCTAACAAAACTATACCAGGTCGTTAAGACCACAGACACGGTTAGACGAGTCCGGCAGCCCACATTAAACCAGGGCATTGTATGTAATCCTATAGTGGACACAAGGGGCTAATAATAAAGCCTCACGCTCTCGGCTCAACCATATTGGCAGGCCAGCAGTTTACATTTTCTACTATCCATCTCACACTTACGTTGCACTCTTCTATGAGATCCTTTTTTTTCACAGACAACGCTCGCGCGATACCCTTCCAGGATGCGGCACAACAGAGACAAAGGCGCAGACGTGCAGCAGGGCCCCGTCCAACATGTTTCTTTTTAGATTAAGCCCCTGTGTAAACCTTTTTCTATTGCCTCTTGTTGTTTCATCATCCCACGGGTTCCATACCCATAGAGGATACTTCCGTTTTTGGCATTACGCCACGACAGATTAATGCACGCACCTGGACATACATGGTTTATAATGAATGGGCATTCTTGAGTCCATCATCTGCTAGAAAGTCTGAATACCTTCGGGAGTGTTCGGTGTCAAGAGTTTGGCCTTATATGCATCAGCTCCGAATCATGTCTTTGGTCAAATGTTGGGATTGCCTGGCTCCTAGGTTTGCCGCCTTACGTTCCGTTATAATCGGCTAAGGTGGCCAAAGGAGAACTACTGTGATTGTGCCCTGGTTATTCCGGATAAGAACCTCAGTAGAGAAAGCCGAAAACTGACCGTCATGATGTTGGAAATATGCCCTAGAGGCAATAATAAAAGTATTATTATTATATTTCTTTGTTCATGATAATAGTCTTTTACTCATGCTATAACTGTATTATCCGGAAATCGTAATACACGTGGGAATACATAGACCACAATATGTCCCTAGTGAGCCTCTAGTTGACTAGCTCGTTGTGATCAACAGATAGTCATGGTTTCCTGGCTATGGACATTGGATGTCGTTGATAACGGGATCACATCATTAGGAGAATGATGTGATGGACAAGACCCAATCCTAAGCATAGCACAAAGGTCGGTTAGTTCGTTTGCTAGAGCTTTTCCAATGTCAAGTATCTCTTCCTTCGACCATGAGATCGTGTAACTCCCGGATACCGTAGGAGTGCTTTGGGTGTACCAAACATCACAACGTAACTGGGTGACTATAAAGGTGCATTACAGGTATCTCCGAAAGTGTCTGTTGGATTGACACGGATCGAGACTGGGATTTGTCACTCCGTGTTACGGAGAGGTATCACTGGGCCCACTCGGTAGTGCATCATCATAATGAGCTCAAGGTGACCAAGGTGTTGGCCACGGGATCATGCATTACGGTACAAGTAAAGTGACTTGCCGGTAACGAGACTGAACAAGGTATTGGGATACCGACGATCGGGTCTCGGGCAAGTAACGTACCGATTGACAAAGGGAATTGTATACGGGGTTTGATCGAATCCTCGACATCGTGGTTCATCCGATGACATCATCGAGGAGCATGTGGGAGCCAACATGGGTATCCAGATCCCGCTGTTGGTTATTGACCGGAGAGTCTCGGTCATGTCTGCATGTCTCCCGAACCCGTAGGGTCTACACACTTAAGGTTCGGTGACGCTAGGGTTATCAGGAAGACGAGTATGTGATCACCGAATGTTGTTCGGAGTCCCGGATGAGATCCCGGACGTCACGAGGAGTTCCGGAATGGTCCGGAGGTAAAGTTTTATATATGGGAAGTTGTTAAACGGACACCGGAAAGTTTCGTGGTCATGCCGGTATTGTACCGGGACCACCGGAGAGGTTCCGGGGGTCCACCGGGAGGGACCACCCCTCCCGGGGGGCCACTTGGGCTGCGTAGGGATAGCAGCCAGCCCCTAGTGGGCTTGGCGCGCCCCCCCCTTGGGCCCATGCGCCTAGGGTTGGGGGGGGGGGAACCCTAAAGGGGGCGCACCCCCCTTGCTTGGGGGGCAAGCCCCCCACCCTTTGGCCGCCGCCCCCCTCTAGGGTTTCCCCTAGAGGGCCGGCCCCCTTGCCCCTCTCCTCCTATATATAGAGGGGTGAGGGGAGGGCTGCTGGACACAACTTAAGGCGCAGCCCCTCCCCTCCCCAACACCTCTCCTCCTCCGTACGTGCTTGGCGAAGCTCTGTCGGAGTACTGCTGCACCAACTACACCACGCCGTCGTGCTGCCGTTGGAGCTGCCTTCCTCAACCTCTCCTTCCTCCTTGCTGGATCAAGATGGAGGAGACGTCGTCCGTCCCGTACGTGTGTTGAACGCGGAGGTGCTGTCCGTTCAGCACTTGGTCATCGGTGATCCAAACCACGTCGAGTACGACTCCATCATCACCATCCCCTTGAACGCTTCCGCACTCGATCTACAAGTGGTATGTAGATGCAAACTCTTCCCCTTGACTCGTTGCTTAGATGAACTCATAGATGGATCTTGGTGAAACCGTAGGAAAAATTTTAATTTTCTGCAACGTTCCCCAACAGTGGCATCATGAGCCAGGTTTATGCGTAGTTCTCTTTGCACGAGTAGAACACAATTTTGTTGTGGGCGTGGATCTTGTCAACTTACTTGCCACTACTAGTATTTTCTTGCTTCAACGGCATTGTGGGATGAAGCGGCCCGGACCAACCTTACACGTACGCTGACGTGAGACCGGTTCCACCGACTGACATGCACTAGTTGCATAAGGTGGCTGGTGGGTGTCTGTCTCTCCCACTTTAGTTGGAGCTGATTAGATGAAAAGGGTCCTTATGAAGGGTAAATAGAAGTTGACAAAAATCATGTTGTGGTTATTCGTAGGTAAGAAAACGTTCTTGCTAGAACCCAATTGCAGCCACGTAAAAGATGCAACAACAATTAGAGGACGTCTAACTTGTTTTTGCAGCGATTGATCAAGTGATGTGATATGGCCAGAAGTTGTGATGAATGATGAATTGTGATGTATGAGATCATGTTCTTTGTAATAGGATTCACGACTTGCATGTCGATGAGTATGACAACCGGCAGGAGCCATAGGAGTTGTCTTTATTTTTGTATGACCTGCGTGTCATTGAAGAACGCCATGTAACTTACTTTACTTTATTGCTAAACGCGTTAGTCATAGAAGCAGAAGTAGTCGTTGGCGTGACAACTTCATGAAGACATGATGATGGAGATCATGATGATGGAGATCATGGTGTCATGCCGGTGATAAGATGATCATGGAGCCCCGAAGATGAAGATCAAAGGAGCTATATGATATTGGCCATATCATGTCACTACTTTATATAATTGCATGTGATGTTTATTATGTTTTATGCATCTTGTTTACTTAGGACAACGGTAGTAAATAAGATGATCCCTTACAACAATTTCAAGAAGTGTTCTCCCCTAACTGTGCACCGTTGCTAAAGTTCGTCGCTTCTAAGCACCACGTGATGATCGGGTGTGATGGATTCTTACGTTCACATACAACGGGTGTAAGACAGTTTTACACAGCAAAACACTTAGGGTTAACTTGACGAGCCTAGCATGTACAGACATGGCCTCGGAACACGGAGACCAAAAGGTCGAACACGAGTCGTATGGAAGATACGATCAACATGAGAATGTTCACCGATGATGACTAGTCCGTCTCACGTGATGATCGGACACAGGCTAGTCGACCCGGATCGTGTAACACTTAGATGACTAGAGGGATGTCTAATCTGAGTGGGAGTTCATAATTGGATTAGAACTTAATTATCATGAACTTAGTCTAAAACCTTTGCAAATATGTCTTGTAGATCAAATGGCCAACGCTCATGTCAACATGAACTTCAACGCGTTCCTAGAGAAAACCAAGCTGAAAGATGATGGCAGCAACTATACGGACTGGGTCCGGAACCTGAGGATCATCCTCATAGCTGCCAGGAAACAATATGTCCTAGAAGGACCGCTAGGTGACGCTCCCGTCCCAGAGAACCAAGACATTACGAATGCTTGGCAGTCTCGTGCTGATGATTACTCCCTCGTTCAGTGCGGCATGCTTTACAGCTTAGAACCGGGGCTCCAAAAGCGTTTTGAGCATCACGGAGCATATGAGATGTTCGAAGAGCTGAAACTAGTTTTCCAAGCTCACGCCCGGGTCGAGAGATATGACATCTCTGACAAGTTCTATAGTTGTAAGATGGAGGAAAATAGTTCTGTTAGTGAGCCCATACTCAAGATGTCTGGGTTACACAACCGTATGACCCAGCTGAATATTAACCTCCCTGATGAGGCAGTCATTGATAGAATCCTTCAGTCGCTCCCACAAAGCTACAAGAGCTTTGTGATGAACTACAATATGCAGGGGATGGTAAAGACCATTCCTGAAGTATTTTCTATGCTGAAGTCAGCAGAGGTTGAAATCAAGAAAGAACATCAAGTGTTGATGGTCAATAAGACCACTAAGTTCAAGAAGGGCAAGGGTAAGAAGAACTTCAAGAAGGACGACAAAGAGGTTGCCGTGCCTGGTAAGCCAGTTGCCGGGAAGAAGTCAAAGAATGGACCAAAGCCTGAGACTGAGTGCTTTTATTGCAAGGGGAAGGGTCACTGGAAGCGGAACTGCCCCAAATACTTAGCGGATAAGAAGGCCGACAACACAAAAGGTATATTCGATATACATGTAATTGATGTGTACCTTACCAGTACTCGTAGTAACTCCTGGGTATTTGATACCAGTGCCGTTGCTCATATTTGTAACTCACAGCAGGAGCTGCGGAATAAGCGGAGACTGGCAAAGGACGAGGTGACGATGCGCGTCGGGAATGGTTCCAGAGTCGATGTGATCACCGTCGGCACGCTACCTCTACATTTACCTACGGGATTAGTTTTGAACCTTAATAATTGTTATTTAGTGCCAAGTTTGAGCATGAACATTGTATCTGGATCTCGTTTAATATGAGATGGCTACTCATTTAAGTCTGAGAATAATGGTTGTTCGATTTATATGAGAGATATGTTTTATGGTCATGCTCCGATGGTCAATGGTTTATTCTTAATGAATCTCGAGCGTAATACTACACATATTCATAGCGTGAATACCAAAAGATGTAAAGTTGATAACGATAGTCCCACATACTTGTGGCACTGCCGCCTTGGTCACATTGGTGTCAAGCGCATGAAGAAGCTCCATGCTGATGGACTTTTAGAGTCTCTTGATTATGAATCGTTTGACACATGCGAACCATGCCTCATGGGCAAGATGACCAAGACTCCATTCTCCGGAACAATGGAGCGAGCAACCAACTTGTTGGAAATCATACATACCGATGTGTGCGGTCCAATGAGTGTTGAGGCTCGCGGAGGATATCGTTATGTTCTCACTCTCACAGATGACTTGAGTAGATATGGGTCTGAGACCTTTGAAAAGTTCAAGGAATTTCAGAATGAAGTAGAGAATCAACGTGACCGAAAGATAAAATTCTTACGATCAGATCGTGGAGGAGAATACTTAAGTCACGAATTTGGTACACACTTAAGAAAATGTGGAATCGTTTCACAACTCATGCCGCCTGGAACACCTCAGCGTAACGGTGTGTCCGAACGTCGTAATCGCACTCTATTGGATATGGTGCGGTCTATGATGTCTCTTACCGATTTACCGCTATCATTTTGGGGATACGCTCTAGAGATAGCTACATTCACTTTAAATAGGGCACCGTCTAAATCTGTTGAGACGACACCGTATGAATTATGGTTTGGGAAGAAACCTAAGCTGTCGTTTCTAAAAGTTTGGGGATGCGATGCTTATGTCAAGAAACTTCAACCTGAAAAGCTCGAACCCAAGTCGGAAAAATGCGTCTTCATAGGATACCCTAAGGAAATTGTAGGGTATACCTTCTACTTAAGATCCAAGGGCAAGATCTTCGTTGCCAAGAACGGATGCTTTCTGGAAAAAGTGTTTCTCTCGAAAGAAGTAAGTGGGAGGAAAGTAGAACTCGATGAAGTACTACCTCTTGAGCGGGACAGTAGTGCAGCTCAGGAAGATGTTCCTGTGATGCCTACACCAACCGAAGAGGAAAATAATGATGATGATCAAGGTACTTCGGATCAAGTTGCTACTGAACTTCGTAGGTCCACAAGGACACGTTCCGCACCAGATTGGTACGGTAACCCTGTCCTGGAAATCATGTTGTTAGACAACGATGAACCTTCAAACTATGAAGAAGCGATGGTGGGCCCAGATTCCAACAAATGGCTAGAAGCCATGAAATCCGAGATAGAATCCATGTATGAAAACAAAGTATGGACTTTGACTGACTTTCCCGATGATCGGCGAGCGATAGAAAACAAATGGATCTTTAAGAAGAAGATGGACGCGGATGGTAATGTCACCATCTATAAAGCTCGACTTGTCGCTAAGGGTTATCGGCAAGTTCAAGGGATTGACTACGATGAGACTTTCTCTCCCGTAGTGAAGCTTAAGTCCGTCCGAATCATGTTAGCAATTGCCGCATACTATGATTATGAGATATGGCAGATGGACGTCAAAACAGCATTCCTTAACGGGCATCTTAAGGAAGAACTGTATATGATGCAGCCGGAGGGTTTTGTCGATCCTAAGAATGCTAACAAAGTATGCAAGCTCCAGCGATCCATTTATGGGCTGGTGCAAGCATCTCGGAGTTGGAATATTCGCTTTGATGAGATGATCAAAGCGTTTGGGTTTATGCAGACTTATGGAGAAGCCTGCGTTTACAAGAAAGTGAGTGGGAGCTCTGTAGCATTTCTCGTATTATATGTAGATGACATACTCCTGATGGGAAATGATATAGAATTCTTGGACAACATTAAGGCCTACTTGAATAAGTGTTTTTCAATGAAGGACCTTGGAGAAGCTGCTTATATATTAGGCATCAAGATCTATAGAAATAGATCGAGACGCCTCATAGGTCTTTCACAAAGCACATACCTTGATAAGATTTTGAAGAAGTTCAAAATGGATCAGTCTAAGAAGGGGTTCTTGCCTGTATTGCAAGGTGTGAGATTGAGCTCGGCTCAATGCCCGACCACGGCAAAAGATATAGAAGAGATGAGTGTCATCCCCTATGCTTCAGCCATAGGATCTATTATGTATGCCATGCTGTGTACCAGACCTGATGTAAACCTTGCCGTAAGTTTGGTAGGTAGATACCAAAGTAATCCCGGCAAGGAACACTGGACAGCGGTCAAGAATATCCTAAAGTACCTGAAAAGGACGAAGGACATGTTTCTCGTTTATGGAGGTGATGAAGAGCTCGTCGTAAAGGGTTACGTCGACGCTAGCTTCAACACAGATCTGGATGACTCTAAGTCACAAACCGGATACGTGTATATGTTGAATGGTGGAGCAGTAAGCTGGTGCAGCTGCAAGCAGAGCGTCGTGGCGGGATCTACATGTGAAGCGGAGTACATGGCAGCCTCGGAGGCAGCGCATGAAGCTATTTGGGTGAAGGAGTTCATCACCGACCTAGGAGTCATACCCAATGCGTCGGGGCCAATCAAACTTTTCTGTGACAATACTGGAGCTATTGCCCTTGCGAAGGAGCCCAGATTTCACAGGAAGACCAGGCACATCAAGCGTCGTTTCAACTCCATCCGTGAAAATTTTCAAGATGGAGACATAGAAATTTGCAAAGTACATACGGATCTGAATGTCGCAGATCCGTTGACTAAACCTCTCTCGCGAGCGAAACATGATCAACACCAGAACTCTATGGGTGTTCGATTCATCACAATGTAAGTAGATTATTGACTCTAGTGCAAGTGGGAGACTGTTGGAAATATGCCCTAGAGGCAATAATAAAAGTATTATTATTATATTTCTTTGTTCATGATAATAGTCTTTTATTCATGCTATAACTGTATTATCCGGAAATCGTAATACACGTGGGAATACATAGACCACAATATGTCCCTAGTGAGCCTCTAGTTGACTAGTCGTTGTGATCAACATATAGTCATGGTTTCCTGGCTATGGACATTGGATGTCGTTGATAACGGGATCACATCATTAGGAGAATGATGTGATGGACAAGACCCAATCCTAAGCATAGCACAAAGGTCGGTTAGTTCGTTTGCTAGAGCTTTTCCAATGTCAAGTATCTCTTCCTTCGACCATGAGATCGTGTAACTCCCGGATACCGTAGGAGTGCTTTGGGTGTACCAAACGTCACAACATAACTGGGTGACTATAAAGGTGCATTACGGGTATCTCCGAAAGTGTCTGTTGGGTTGACACGGATCGAGATTGGGATTTGTCACTCCGTGTTACGGAGAGGTATCACTGGGCCCACTCGTAGTGCATCATCATAATGAGCTCAAGGTGACCAAGGTGTTGGCCACGGGATCATGCATTACGGTACGAGTAAAGTGACTTGCCGGTAACGAGACTGAACAAGGTATTGGGATACCGACGATCGGGTCTCGGGCAAGTAACGTACCGATTGAAAAAGGGAATTGTATACGGGGTTTGATCGAATCCTCGACACCGTGGTTCATCTGATGACATCATCGAGGAGCATGTGGGAGCCAACATGGGTATCCAGATCCCGCTGTTGGTTATTGACCGGAGAGTCTCGGTCATGTCTGCATGTCTCCCGAACCCGTAGGTTCTACACACTTAAGGTTTGGTGACGCTAGGGTTATCAGGAAGACAAGTATGTGATCACCGAATGTTGTTTGGAGTCCCGGATGAGATCCCGGACGTCACGAGGAGTTCCGAAATGGTCCGGAGGTAAAGTTTTATATATGGGAAGTTGTTAAACGGACACCGGAAAGTTTCGGGGTCATGCCGGTATTGTACCGGGACCACCGGAGAGGTTCCGGGGGTCCACCGGGAGGGACCACCCCTCCCGGGGGGCCACTTGGGCTGCGTAGGGATAGCAGCCAGCCCCTAGTGGGCTTGGCGCGCCCCCCCTTGGGCCCATGCGCCTAGGGTTGGGGGGGGGGAACCCTAAAGGTGGCGCACCCCCCTTGCTTGGGGGGCAAGCCCCCCACCCTTTGGCCGCCGCCCCCCTCTAGGGTTTCCCCTAGAGGGCCGGCCCCCTTGCCCCTCTCCTCCTATATATAGAGGGGTGAGGGGAGGGCTGCTGGACACAACTTAAGGCGCAACCCCTCCCCTCCCCAACACCTCTCCTCCTCCGTACGTGCTTGGCGAAGCTCTGTCGGAGTACTGCTGCACCAACTACACCACGCCGTCGTGCTGCCGTTGGAGCTGCCTTCCTCAACCTCTCCTTCCTCCTTGCTGGATCAAGATGGAGGAGACGTCGTCCGTCCCGTACGTGTGTTGAACGCGGAGGTGCTGTCCATTCAGCACTTGGTCATCGGTGATCCGAATCACGTCGAGTACGACTCCATCATCACCATCCCCTTGAGCGCTTCCGCACTCGATCTACAAGTGGTATGGAGATGCAAACTCTTCCCCTTGACTCGTTGCTTAGATGAACTCATAGATGGATCTTGGTGAAACCGTAGGAAAAATTTTAATTTTCTGCAACGTTCCCCAACACATGATACAACGAGAGACTGATCAACCACTCAACGACTCACCGGAATCTCTAGGATTCCTCCGCCTTAACGAAGGGCCATTTCCCGGCCAGGTACATACACGCCCGTATTCGGATGCACGCGATGGTACCAGGGGCTACATAGTAGCCCCAATAATAGAATCCCACGGCTAAGCGAAAGTGTTACAACTATATAGTCTGGTTGCCTAGTTCGATGTGCGATCACCTCCTTGCCGGACCAAGACGTTGGATAAAGAGTGATCATGCACATTTTTTGGCGAACACCCCTGCATTGTATGCGTGGGGGCTGAAGCCAACGACTGGACTGCTATCTTTCGGATTACACACACACACACACACACACACACACACACACACACACACACACACACACACACACACACACACACACACACACACACACACACACACATATATATATATATATATATATATATATATATATATATATATATATAAACGGTAGCATAGGGGACACAATCATATTTTTAGACACAAATTATAAATATAACCTTCTAATGAAAATGTTTTTACAATAATTTGAATCATCACTCGAAGAGGAGATCCTTCGGGCACTGCGCCTCTATCAGGCGGGCACCCCCCGTGACCTACGCCAAGTAGTGTCCGGCCAGATATTGACCCCGTACCGGATCCTGAGATGCTATCATAGTGGCATCCATATCCGTCCAATACACTTTAACGTGTGCAAGGGCCATCCGCGCACACTCTATGCATGCTGACCTCCTCATGGCATCGATCCGGGGCACGACCCAAGGAACTGTTGCACTAAACCAAAGTAGCTGTCCAGCTTAGGCTCCTTCGACCAAAGATGATCTATCACAGACCGCATCGCAAGCCCGGACAGCCTGTGAAGCTCCACCACAACAGCCATCTTATCACTTAACGGCAGCGGGCGAGTGGGAGCATGGAACTGCGACCAAAAAAGCTTCTTCACCTCCTTTTCACCCTGAACTTTGAAGAACTCCATAGCATTGGCCGTACTCTTCGCCAGGTCCGTGTACGCGTCCGGCGAGCTCCAGCGTCCATCAAGGGGAGCGTACTTTGGATCGAAGAACTTCGTCCGCAGCAAATAGGAGCCTCCAGCCACGATTTTTCCGGCCTGTTGAAGCTCCTCCCACGCACCCCTGAGCTTGGTTCGTATTTCCTTGGTGGCGTTCAGCGCCTTGCTCAGGTCAGCCGATTTATCTTCATGCTCCTTCTTCAGGAGCTCATACCGGTCAGCGACATGTTTTAACTCGATAGCCATTTCGGCTATCTTTTCCTCGCTTCGGCGATGAGCAGCCTGTTCGGCTCTCAATTCCTCGGTCGCCTTTAGGGCAGCCGCATTGCTCACCCGAGCTTGTTCCTTGGCTAGAGCAAGTTCAGCCCTCAGGGCCTCCACGGCAGCAGCACCATCTGCAGTCCAAACAAATTATATTAATACATGCCACCTTAATATTTTCCTATGCAATGGGAGACAGGGCATATACCTTGTGATGTATCCAGCCGCTCATTCATCAGAATAATATTGGCCTCAATCGACCCAATTTGCCTCGATAAGTCGGCAACTTCAATGGACGGGCTAGCGACCGGACCCACAGGTACCTGCACACGTTTACAGCACTATCATTGGTTTATGATCCCCCGTTTTCTGCCTTGGGCGGGCAACCAGAGTCTCAGGGGCTGCTATCTATATGGAGCACACCTAGCGCGTGCCTTACAACCAAAGAAATAGTGAGTTTTCCAGTACATACCTCAAAGCCTCTGAGCAGGCTTGTGAATGCTCCATTCAAACCGCTTGTAGCGGATGAAATTTTCTTGAGCACCGCGCTCATTAATGAGCGGTGCTCCTCCGAGAGCGTAGCTCGCTCCAGTAAGCCCGTCAGTACGTCCGGACTTAGGGCGGCTAACGCATTGGCTTCCGGCCTTGGCGGATCCGGGCTCCTCCATGACGACACCTCGGTGTCACCCGCGTCAAGAACCGGAGAGGCGGGTGGGGTCTCGCTCTCCATCCTCTCCGAAGGAAGGTCGCCCAAAGAAGATCCCTGTTGAGAAGAGCTGCCAGCCGGACTGCAAAAAGTTGAGTCCTGGTCATTGATCCAGGAGAAATACAGTACCTTTAAGTTAATGATTGACTTACGACTCGTTGGAGGGCTGGCCCGTTGGAGGGCATGATGCGGTGAGGGTGCCTGTCGGGGCAAGGACCCCTGGGGATCCCTTTTCCCCCGATTTGGGCATCTCTGCCTCCAAATCTTTGGAGGCGGCCCTTTTCTTCCCGCGTGGGGAGGCGGCCTCGACCTCTCCTCCCCGACTTTCCCCGGTTCGGATGCGTAGCGTGTGGGGTTTAGATTTCTCATCCTTCCCCTTGTCTTTCCCCGAGGGCATTCTGCTGAGTACCCGATCGAGCATCTTGGCCACGGTAGGGGCGGGCGAGCCTTCGGGAAGTGGTGCCGGACACCTGATTCTCTCCACCTTGCTGAGCCACTCCTGGACGCGGATGATGTTCAGAATAAACAAGTATGACAAATACAAAATAGGGTGTCCGGTATCAAGGCTACTTACTTGAGTATCTAGGCGATTGCAGCTTAGACCCGCATCCTCGGTGGTATCCGGACATGCTACCTTCCGTCCAAACAATAATTTGCACATCTCTTCGAGGTTTAAGCCGAAGAAGTGCTTCACGGTCCGCGGACCCTCCGGATTGAACTCCCACATCCGAAGAGGCCGGCGCTTGCACGACAACATCCGCCGGATTAACATCACTTGAATTACGCTAACAAGGTTGATATCCCTCTCGAGAAGCTCCCAGATGCGGTTCTGCAGTATTGATACGTCGCCTGCGGGCCCCCAATTACGTCCTACGTCTGCCCAGGATGCCAATTGCGATGGGGGGCCCGAGCGGAACTCGGGGGCGGCTACTCACTTTGTGCCCCTTGGGGCCGTAGCATAAAACCACCTCCGCTGCCATACGTCATATACTTCTGGGAAAGAAACCTCCGGCCATGGGGCATCGGCGTTTCTGCTTATTACAACACCTCCACACTCCACGTGTCGCCCCTCGATCATGTTCGGCTTCACATTGAAGGTCTTGAGCCATTAGCCGAAGTGTGGCGTGACATGGAGAAAAGCCTCGCACACAATAATGAACGACGAGATATGGAGGATGGCATCTGGAGCCAGATCATGAAAATCCAGCCCATAATAGAACATGAGCCCCCTCACGAAAGGATGGAGGGTGAAACCCAAACCACGGAGGAAGTGTGGGACAAAAACAACACACTCATTGGGCTCCGGCGTGGGAATAACTTGCCCCGGAGCAGGAAGCCTGTGTTAGGTATCCGACCTCCCTAAGCTTCACAATGTCCTTCTCCTCGATCGAGGAGGCGACCCACCGGCCTTGAGGATTAGATCTGGACATACTGGCGGATTCCGGAGGGGTGGAGCTTAGGTTTTGGGTGTTAGAACTCGAGGTGCGAGAAGGCACGATGAAGGTGAAGAGAGACGTGTAGGTCTCGACCCCTTTATAAAGAGGGTGAATATCAAGAGTCCCCGGTGTGACCGTTTGAGGCTTATCTAAAAACACACGGGGTAATACCAACGGCCATCATGGGGTCACGCACACTCATATTGATGGAAAATCGTGTAATAAGAGGGACACGATCTCTGCCTGGACGGGACGTGCCAATAAAACTGCCTCGTAACGCCAGTCGTTGTGGGGTAGGAAATGTCGGTTCACATTGGACCGAGCCACGATACAAGGGCACGGCGCACGAAGATTGCTAGAAAATAAGATCTATACCATACAAAGATCATTCTGCGGATCCAGACATGGTCTACGTGTTCGTAACCACTTTGGAGTATTCGGAGGAGGAACCCGCCTTGCAATGCCGAAGACAATACTGCGCGCCGGACTCATCGTCATTGAAGCCTGGTTCAGGGGCTACTGAGGGAGTCCTGGATTAGGGGCTATCCGGACTGCCGGACTGTGTACGACGCCCGGACTATTGAAGCGTGAAGATACAACACTCAAGACTTCGGCCTGTGTCCGGATGGGACTTTCCTTGGCGTGGAAGGCAAGCTTGGCAATCCGGATATTATATTTCCTTCTTTGTAACTGACTCCATGTAAACCCTAGCCCCTCCGATGTCTATATAAACCGGAGAGGTTGGTCCTTAGAAGGCCGATCACATTTACATTCAAACCATCATAGGCTAGCTCCTAGGGTTTAGCCTCTACGATCTCATGGTAGATCTACTCTTGTTGTCGGTGTACTAGAGTAGGGGTACCCTATTACCCTGAACTCGTGCACGGGCAGATGCAGCCCCCCGCGGCAAGGCTTGCCGGGTGACCGCCAGGACCCTCCGTGGTCCCCTTTAAGACCATTCAAGAACAAAGTACTCAAGCCAAGGCCTCGGCAAGAGGAGCTTGTCGGGAAGGCCAACCAAGGCCCCGGCAAGGGGAGCTTACCGGGAAGAGACAAGACCCCGGTAAGAGGAGCTTGCCGGGAAGACCACGCAAGACATACCAAGAAAGCTTGCCGCGACGCGCCCTGCGCCCCGGCAAGATCCGGCGAGCGACAAGCTTCCGGAAGCGACAAGACGACGGCCGCGGCAAGGAGCTTGCCGCGGGAAACTCCCACTGCGTGCCCGCGCTCCAGCTCACCTGCTAACGTGTCGCTCTGGGACTCTCCCAGAGCGCACGTGGTGGGAGGCCGTGCAGCTAGGGGTACGTGGTGGCAAGCGGAGATGAAAAGAAGCCCATCGTGGCAAACGGTGGCGCTCCTAACGGTCACCCCTTTTGCACTGTTTAGGAGACTCAGATAGGCATTTAATGCCCTTGTCCCCTGCCGTCAGAGTTAGGTAGGGTACACTGTATCCACAGTAGCGGTAGCTATACCTACCACATCCTTTTTCCGTTTTTACCCTTCCTGTCTGCGTTGCCCCCTGTCGGTGACCCCTTGAGTATAAAAGGAGGCCCAAGGGCAACGTAGAAGGGGTTGAGCATTTTCAAGGGTGTTCCGCATTTCGGGAACTCAGAAGAACACTCTCACGCTCAGTCTGGCAGCGTCCATCGCTCCTGAGCAAGAATCTAATATACATGAACAAGCAGCAGTAGGGTTTTACGCATCCGTGCGGCCCGAAGCTGGGTAAAAAATCGCCCCGCGTGCACTACCTCGATCCGCTCTTTGCGCGCTCTCCGCCCCCCACCGAACCGAAAGGGGCCCTGTCCCCATAGGTGTTGGCGGGAATCAGCATCGCCCCCGGCATCTCTGGCGCGCCAGGTAGGGGGTGCGTCGAGATCGCGTGAACCCGATCCGGTGTGCACGCGAAGCTAGATCTTCATCATCATGGCTCCCAAGGAGCGGGCGAGCAAAAGAACAGCGCCAGTACGGCAACAGAAAAAGCTAAGTCATGCAAATTTTAGATATTGCCTTTCTATATAAGGTTATCCGCCTCGGAGACCTTGTTCTTTGTACGAAAAACCTGTGCGCGGAGGAATCAACTCGTAGCTAGCCGCGCCCTTACTTTGTTTCGAGTCCGCTCAACAACTTAAGCGAGCTGCTAGCGCCCTTACTTTTCTTCGAGTCCGCTCAGCAACTTAAGTGAGCCGCTAGCGCCCTTACTTTGTTTTCGAGTCTGCTCAACAACTTAAGCGAGCTGCAGCTAGTTGCGACGAGGTTACTTGTCGGTAGCGACCCCGCCAGCAGGCTGCTGAAGTTCCGCACTCAGCGCTCGCGGCAAGGGTGCCTGCACCGGCAAGTTTCCCTAGAAAGCGTAGGGTGGACATACAAAGAGGGGTTGAACAGGAAAATAGCATGCGTTATTTACTTAAGATTTCTGCACGGACCTGTGTGCCAAGGAGCCTTCTCGGGACTAGTTGCGCTCCATGATTGCCTCGAGTCCGCTCGGCAACTTGTGCGGTTGCGCTAGAACCGAGAAGGTAAACCTTTCCGGGAGGCGTTGTTCCCGAATAGCCGCTAAGGGCCCGTTCCCTCAAGCGCTATTGGCTGGATCATACGCACCGGAAAGCATTCCGGCAGGCACAGGGAATATGCAGCAAAAGTCGAAATTCGCGAGCAAGTTGAGTGCACTCCGGATGCTAATCACTTGCTCTGTTTGAACGCAGTTATGGCCCGGGGGCTGGCAACGCCCTTAAGGCCAATATCTCCGGCGTCAAGAACGACGACGCTCTTCGCCATAAGCCTTTCCGGCAACGATCCTGCCGGGAGCCGGTGTCAAGAGCGACGAAGTTCTTCGCCCAAAGTCTTCTTGGCAACCAGCTTGCCGGAAGCCGGCATCGAGAACGTCAAAGTTCTCTGCTGAAAATAAAAGTCTTTCTGGCAACCAGCTTGCCGGAAGCCGGCATTGAGAACGTCAAAGTTCTCTGCTGAAAATAAAAGTCTTCCTGGCAACCAGCTTGCCGGAAGCCGGCATCGAGAACGTCAAAGTTCTCTGCTGAAAATAAAAGTCTTCCTGGCAACCAGCTTGCCGGAAGCCGGCATCGAGAACGTCAAAGTTCTCTGCTGAAAATGAAAGTCTTCCTGGCAACCAGCTTGCCGGAAGCCGGCATCGAGAACGTCAAAGTTCTCTGCTGAAAATGAAAGTCTGTCAGGACCCCGACTCGATGCCACATAGGTCTAGCATGTAACACCTCATATCACTTTGCGGCCTCACGCACGGTATCCCATGGGTGTCGTCTTACCTTTGCCCGGGGCCGTTTGCGCCTTTTGGCACACGTATATGAGAGTGTCGCTAGCACCCATATGATAAGGAGCCCGGGCTGACATGGCTAGTCGTAAATCCAAAGTGGCACAGACTTACAGGGACAGGCATTCATGACCCAGCAACGAACATGTCGGTCATCAACGAGTGAATCCAGGCCGTAGCACTGGGCTAGCAGGACTCCGGTGAACCGGGCTGTATCGGGCTAACAGGACTCCGGTATTCATCGCGTGACATTTCCCCGAAGGGACAGACACAGGAACGAAGAAGGACACATGCCGGCCAGCCTAAGTGTTCCGGAGCAGTAGCAAGCTACCATGGCTCGGTGGAAGCACTAGGAGACATTTCCCGGTAAGAGAGGCTACTAAAGATAAACAACTAGATAGCCAGATCCCACACATACCAAGCATTTCAATAACATACACACAATATGCTCGATATGTGCAGACACAACATGGCATCACAACATGACTCTACGACTCAAGTATTTATTCAATAGGCTCCGAGGAGCGAGATATTACAAACATGAGTCTCATGACCCAACATTCAGAGCATACAAAGCAAAGCACAAGCGGAAGCTATCATGTCTGAGTACAGACATCTATAAATGAAAAAGGCTTAGAAGCCTGACTATCTATCAGATCCTGCCGAGGGCACAAGATCGTAGCTGAGGTAACAAGCTAAACGTCGAAGTCCACGTGGAACTACTAGTGAGACCGAAGTCTCTCTGCAAAAACATAAAATAGGCAAACATGAGTACAAATGTACCCAGCAAGACTTACATCAGAACTAACTACATATGCATCATTATCAACCAAGGGGATGGTGGGGTTTAACTGCAGCAAGCCAGCTTTGACTCGGTGGCTATCCTAAACTACGACTGCAAGTACTCTTTTGAGGTGGCGCACACGAGTCCACATATTCACCATATCAATACACCACTATGGATCCGCTCCCGTCTCCCTACGAGAACGCCATCCATAGCACTCACACTTATCTTGCGTATTTTAGAGTATCCACTTTCACTTGTCTATGAACTGATATAAGCAACCCAGAAGTCCTTTACCGCGGACACGGCTATTCGAATAGATGATGTTAACCCTGCATGGGTGTACTTCTTCATACATGTTTCCACCACTTAGCGTCTGCACATGACATGTGCTCGGCAGACTTCAAGCGAAAGCCGACGTGGGTGTAGACCACGACCTACCTAAACACTCAAGTCTCTAGTCCAGGTTTATCGCCTATTCGGGTTCCATCCATGAGGAGATCCGGCCGGAGTTTCGCTCACAGCCCCAAACGATGTGAACAGGGTTCCGTGACACCAAACGGGCGCCCGGTATACCCGGCCACGTGCCTACCGCATCACAGCCCACCCTACGGTCAGCGCTGTCCACGGCCTCCAGCATACTACAAACACCAGAAACTACTTGCAACTCCTGGACAGAGGACTAGGGTGAATAAGAAGTCGAGCGGGGTCATATTTCAGGGCCCAATGTATGGTAGTAGCTGAATCATGGATCACAAACACAGAACTCAGTTCCTGAGGACGGCTTCAATGAGACAACCCACCATGTACTCCTACATGGCCTCTCACCGATACCTTTTACCAAATCGTGTTCACACACTTAGCTCACACATAGTAGGACATATTCACACACCTCTGATTCATCCCTGATGAATCAGACCTGACTCAACTCTAAGCAGTAGCAGGCATGACAAACAAACATGAATGAGTAGGCACAACAGGGCTCAAACAACTCCTACTCATACTAGTGGGTTTCATCTATTTACTATGGAATGACAGGTCATGCAAAGGATAAAGGGGTTCAGCTACCGCAGCAAGTAACAGATGAATCGTTGTTGTCCTAATGCAGTAAAAGAGAGCAGGAGCGAGAGAGTGGGATTGTATCTGAATGAACAAGGGGGTTTTGCTTGCCTGGCACTTCTCAAGATAATATAGTTCTTCATCGGTGTCATCGATCACATCGCCGGTACACGTCTATCGAGAGGGGACAATTACCGGCAAACAAGGAAGAACGCAATCAATGCAATGCGACAATATGATGCATGAATGTGACATGGCAATATGATGTGATTTGTGCTGATGCAACTAAACCAGATTAAATGAAGTTGGTTTGAATCCATGATTCAAATTCAAACTCCATATGTGATTATTCAGATGCCATTTAATTGATTTGTCCTAAACAATGGTGATAAGTTGTTCTAACATGCATGGAAATGGTACAGATGGATTCCTTGAATTTTTCTGATAATTTTTCATATATAAATTATTTAATTTGGAGTTACGGTTGAATTTCTATGATTTATTGAAGTTTAGGGCATATTCTGAAAATAAATAAATCATTTCTGACTTATTTAAAATCCCAGAAGCATATACTGCGTCAGCATGACGCCGGGGTGACGTCAGCAGGTCAAAGGCGTCGACCAGGTCAAACCTGACCAGTGGGACCCACTAGTCAGTGACCCAGTCAACTAACCAAGTTAGTTAGCCCTAACTAACTGGATTGGGCCCACTAGTCAGTGACTAACCTAAATATGATTAGCCCTAACTAACTTAGTTAGCCGGGCAGGGCCCGCATGTCAGTGGCTCACCTAATTAACTAAGTTAATTAACACTAACTAACCTAACACTAATTAGGCAGGCGCCTGGGCCCACACGTCAGGGGGGGTCAACCCCTGGGCCGATCAGGTCAAACCTGCCGGCGACATGTCGCCGGCGACGACAGTAGCGGCGGGGCGGCTCGGAATTGCGATACAGGGAGCCATTCGAGGCGCCGCTGGGCTCTATGGGAAGCTGGCGATCCCGCGCATCCAACAGTGCAACCGGGGCGAGCTGGGGCGGCCGTAATCCTCGCCGGCGTCGAGCTCAGCGGCTGCCGGACCTCGGGCGTTGGCGGAAACGGTGCTACAGTGCACAACAGGGAGAACCCGTGGGTGCTGCAGGTTCACAGGAGCGCGGCGAGCACGCTGGTGATGCTCGGGCGAGCGGACGAGCTCAGGAGCATGGAGCTCGTCGGCCGTGGCGGCGGCGAGCTTCGGCGGAGGTGGGGAACGGGGCTAGAGCAAGAACGCGAGCAGGAGAGGAGGGGGAATCGGTCCATGAGCTCACTGTGGTTGCAGAGCGCGTCTCAGTGGGCTCGGGGGCGACCTGGAGACGGAGAATCGGGCCGGCGATCTTCGATGCCCGTCGGTGAAGATGGCGGCGATGGCGTCACTGCAGGGCTCCTGGTGTTGCTTGGAGTGGTGGGGAGGATGAGTAGGTCGAGGCAGAGCTTCCTGGGGCGTCGGTGAGGCGTGGGGTGGCCGGTGGCCACGGTGGTTCTCGTCGGTGGCGGCGGCTCCGTTCGGGTGAGGAGGACAGAGGAGGGGGAGAGGATGAGGGCGAGGGAGAGCGAGAGGGGCAC
>NC_041383.1:309108919-309127550 GCF_002162155.2 Triticum dicoccoides | reverse complement strand
GTTTAGTAAAATACTAAACCATTTTATAAAATCCTGAAAATAGTTATGTGGCTAGAGTTAAAATATACCAAACCACATAAAATGTTTCAGTAATTATTGGACATATATTATTTATATATCAAATATATATCCAATGCAAATAGCTATTTATTTAATTCAAAGGCCCAAAATAATTAACTCTGAGATACCAAAAATATTGTTTTGAGTTTTACCTCTTTGCAATATTTTCAGAGACTAAGAGGAACATTTTCTTGGACTTCTTTGAGGAGATTTTAATGTTGATCATTTTTAGAAGGTTTCTGAGGCTTTGAAAATTCCTCAATTCAAATTTCATTTGAATTTGAACATGATGCTCACATGAGGTCTAGCCTAGTGCATAACAGGACCAGGGATGTGACAAAGTCTTCCTGGCAACCAGCTTGCCGGAAGCCGGCATCGAGAACGTCGAAGTTCTCTGCTAAAAATGAAAGTCTTCCTGGCAACCAGCTTGCCGGAAGCCGGCATCGAGAACGTCAAAGTTCTCTGCTGAAAATAAAAGTCTTCCTGGCAACCAGCTTGCCGGAAGCCGGCATCGAGAACGTCAAAGTTCTCTGCTGAAAATGAAAGTCTTCCTGGCAACCAGCTTGCCGGAAGCTGGCATCGAGAACGCCAAAGTTCTCTGCTGAAAATAAAAGTCTTCCTGGCAACCAGCTTGCCGGAAGCCGGCATCGAGAACGTCAAAGTTCTCTGCTGAAAATGAAAGTCTTCCTGGCAACCAGCTTGCTGGAAGCCGGCATCGAGAACGTCAAAGTTCTCTGCCGAAGATGAAAGCCTTCCCGGCAGGCCAGTATCACTGGGGGCTATGAGTGCCAAGAATCGTCCACGGCAAATCAGAGTTGCCGGGGGCTGCACTATCAGATAAGTTTTTTTTGTCCCTCATCATGCATCCTCTTATGGACTAGGGAAAGGAAACCCACGTTCCTCCCCGGAAACTGCCGTGCTCCCCTGGCTCTAGGCCCTGGGGCTCGTCCTTGGGGCCAAGATTGGTTGTAGTCGCGGCAGCAAAGGGATGGAACGGGGATACCGCACCACCTCGTTCCTATCTCCGTCAAAAGCGTGAGAAAGGTTGAGCGACGTGGGAGGGCGGCAGGGTCTGTTGCCGGGAGATAAATTGTCTGTCTGAGGGATACCAAGGATTTGTTCCTTGGCGTGAGTTTAACTCGCGAGACAAATAACCCGACAAACATTCCCTTTTCATTAAAAACATCCCACTCAGGTACAGTCCATAGAGGATGAAAAACATGAAAGAGAGGATTACAAGTTCTAGATACAGCTAAGGCCCAAGGGCTTACAAACTAAAAAGATAAGATGCCCGTAATCCCTTTCCTGTCCCCCTTTTCAGGAGGCAGGTCAAGGAGGCGAAAAGGGCAAAAAGAGTGCCTAGGCGAGCTACGGGTGCCAGAAGACACCAAGGGAACATCCCGGGGGCCGTCCGAAGGCTGAACGGTGACGGCGACGCCGGAAGCGGGGCTCGAAGACGGGGCGACGGGGCGTCAGCACGCTGTCGAGGGCACCATGCCCCCGTACTCCGGCTTGACGGTCTTGTCGCCCGCACTCTTCCCCTTCCGCAGCCTCCCTACGCCAGCCGCCCAAGGAGACGACCCCGGCGAGTTCAAGAAGCTGGCGACGCGGATGATGGGGTCGCCTGTGCCGCGCGAGGCGGCGCCCGACGCCTAGTCGGACCCACTACTCCGCCGCCCGCTACCCTCGTCGTCGCTATCACTCCCCTCCTCGTCGCTCTCGCTCGAGGAGGAGCCTTCGCTGTCGGAGGAGCTGTCCACGCAGCACTTAGACCGAGTGCCGAAGCACCCAAAGGCCTTGACGGAGAGGAGATCACCCTCCATCAACTTAAAATGGAGGGTAAACCCCTCCATCAAGCTGTGGATGCGGGCGAACGTCTTCCACCCTCGATCAAGATACATCACATTAGGGGCTGGGAATGCAACGCGGACTCGCGTGCCGCTGATCCCACAGCCCCTCATGTGCAGCCTCAGCGTCTCGGGCGGCTCCACTTCCATCGCGTGCGCAAACGGAGCAGGAAGACGGAGGCGACGACGAGGCGCCCGGCGCAGCCTAACGAAGAACTCGCAAGGGTCGTCCCCTATATGGACCGCCATGGGGGGAGAAGCCGCCAGCGGAGGTGAAGCTGACGTGCCGCCCCGTCCGCCTCTTCCCCGAGCGCCTTGACCCCGTCCTCGACCTCGTCCGCGGCCTCGCACCCTCCCTCTTCCCCTCATGGTTGGCTCTGCCACCACAGGCGTGGAAGAGGGAGAGATGCGCTGTCGGGCGGCGACCCTCGCCGCCACCGATGAAGGGCCTGGGTTCCCTTTCTCCATGGCAGAGGAGAGAAAGGGGAACAGAAGCTGAAGAAAAGAGAAGATGAGAGAGTGAGGGCTTCTGTGCTCCCATCCCGCTCTTTATAAAGGAGCGAGGTGGGGGCTCGGCCGCCCCGCTCGGCGAATCAAGGCACGAGAAGGGCAGGGAGTCAGGGCCGGCCCGCTCGCGACGGCCCAGTTTCCCACTCCACCGTCCGTTACCCCAAACGCATGGGGACGCGTGGCCGGGGTGCAAAACTGAGGCGACAGATGAGGCGGCATCGTTCCACCCCGTGAACGCGGGGAGTGGACGTCCCGAAAACCACGCGCCAGCTCCGTCCAGTAAATACACCACGCCCTCGCACCTACCCCCGTTTAAGGAGGCGGGTGTGAACCACCTCCATCATCATGGCCTGACGCATGCTCGGGAGGCTTAGCCCCACGCACGCCTCCCACGATCTCCCCCAAGACGCCGCATTTGACGCGTGCCGTTCTGGGCGTGCGCGGTGGGAGCGGAGTTAAATTCGGCGCGACCTAGGCCGCGCGTGCCCGTGCACTGTTTTGGGCCTGGCCCAACAGCGCTCGGCACCGTGTATGGCCCAGGCCCGGGGGCTCCTGTCGGTGTACTAGAGTAGGGGTACCCTATTACCCCGAACTCGTGCACGGGCAGATGCAGCCCCCCGCGGCAAGGCTTGCCGGGTGACCGCCAGGACCCTCCGTGGTCCCCTTTAAGACCATTCAAGAACAAAGTACTCAAGCCAAGGCCTCGGCAAGAGGAGCTTGTCTGGAAGGCCAACCAAGGCCCCGACAAGGGGAGCTTACCGGGAAGAGACGAGACCCCGGCAAGAGGAGCTTGCCGGGAAGACCACGCAGGACATACCAAGAAAGCTTGCCGCGATGCGCCCTGCGCCCCGGCAAGATCCGGCGAGCGACAAGCTTCCGGAAGCGACAAGACGACGGCCGCGGCAAGGAGCTTGCCGCGGGAAACTCCCACTGCGTGCCCGCGCTCCAGCTCACCTGCTAATGTGTCGCTCTGGGACTCTCCCAGAGCGCACGTGGCGGGAGGACGTGCAGCTAGGGGTACGTGGTGGCAAGCGTAGATGAAAAGAAGCCCATCATGGCAAACGGTGGCGCTCCTAACGGTCACCCCTTTTGCACTGTTTAGGAGACTCAGATAGGCATTTAATGCCCTTGTCCCCTGCCGTCAGAGTTAGGTAGGGTACACTGTATCCACAGTAGCGGTAGCTATACCTACCACATCCTTTTTCCGTTTTTACCCTTCCTGTCTGCGTTGCCCCCTGTCGGTGACCCCTTGAGTATAAAAGGAGGCCCAAGGGCAACGTAGAAGGGGTTGAGCATTTTCAAGGGGGTTCCGCATTTCGGGAACTCAGAAGAACACTCTCACGCTCAGTCTGGTAGTGTCCATCGCTCCTGAGCAAGAATCTAATATACACGAACAAGCAGCAGTAGGGTTTTACGCATCCGTGCGGCCCGAAGCTGGGTAAAAAATCGCCCCGCGTGCACTGCCTCGATCCGCTCTTTGCGCGCTCTCCGCCCCCCACTGAACGGAAAGGGGCCCTGTCCCCATAGGTGTTGGCGGGAATCAGCATCACCCCCGGCACTTGTACTACCCATATCATCAATATTAATCAAGCAGGAAGTAGGGTTTTACCTCCATCGAGAGGGCCCGAACCTGGGTAAACATCTATGTCCCTTACTTCTTGTTACCATCGGCCTTGACGCACAGATCGGGACCCCCTACCTGAGATCCGCCGGTTTTGACACCGACAATGACCCCGCGCGGTCCTGGCATCTTGAGCTTGAGGTATGCGTAATGTGGTACCGCATTGAATCTAGCGAATGCGGTTTGTCCGAGCAGTGCGTGGTAACCACTACGAAAAGGGACGATATCAAAGATTAACTCTTTGCTCCGGAAGTTGTCCGGGGATCCGAAGACCACTTCCAGTGTTATAGAGCCCGTACAGCGGGCCTCTACTCCAGGAATTACACCTTTAAAGGTAGTTTTGGTGGGCTTAATCCTTGAAGGTTCAATGCCCATCTTGCGCACCGTGTCCTGATAAAGCAGGTTCAGGCTACTGCCGCCGTCCATAAGGACACGTGTGAGGTGGAATCCGTCGATGATTGGGTCTAAGACCAATGTAGCTGAGCCGCCATAACGGATGCTAGTAGGATGATCCCTATGATCAAAGGTGATCGGACAAGCTGACCATGGGTTGAATTTAGGGGCGACTGGCTCCATCGCATAGACGCCCCGTAGTGCTCGCTTCCGTTCCCGCTTGGGGATATGGGTGGCGTAGATCATGTTTACCTTTTTCACCTGGGGGGAATTTCTTTTGTCCCCCCGTGTTCGGCCGCCGGGGCTCTTCGTCATCGTCTCTGTGCAGCCCCTTGTCCTTGTTTTTGGCATTTATCTTGCCGGCCTGTTTGAACACCCAGCAGTCTCTATTGGTGTGGTTGGCTGGTTTGTCCGGTGTGCCATGAATTTGGCACGAGTGCTCCAGTATGCGGTCCAGACTGGACGGTCCCTGATTATTTCTTTTGAACGGCTTTTCCACTGTCCGGACATAGATCCGCTGAATCCGGTGTTGACTGCCGTGTCTTCAGTGCTATCACCGTTGTTCCATCTCTTATGTCTTTTGCGACGTGGGTTGCCGTTAGCATCGCGGTCGTCCGAAGTGCTGGAATGTGGCGTGGTGCCGCTGCGAGCCAACCAGCTATCCTCACCCGCACAAAAACTAGTCATTAGGGTTGTGAGAGCTGCCATAGACTTGGGTTTTTCCTAGCTGAGGTGTCGAGCGAGCCATTCGTCACGGATATTATGCTTAAAAGCCGCCAGGGCTTCGGCGTCCGGACAGTCGACTATTTGGTTCTTTTTAGTGATGAACCGAGTCCAGAATTTCCGGGCTGACTAAAAGCACAAGTGCTCCCTAGGTGGTTTTGGTAATTAATGTCAACATATCTCTTGTTGGACTAACACTTTTATCTAGTATGTTTCAGATAAGTTCAACAATGGAGTGGCATGGACTAAAGGATGTGGGAACTCCTTCTAGATGCTAAGGATAAAGGATTGGCTCAAGCTTCAAGCTCAAGACTCTTCATTTTACATTTTAGTGATCCAAGATCACCTTGAGTCTATAGGAAAAGCCAATACTATCAAGAAGGGATGAGGTGTTGCTTAATGAGTTTCTTGCTCCATAGTGCTTAGTGATATGCTCCAAAACCCTCAACTACTTTCCCACTGCCACACATATGACCTAAACCTAAAGTCAAACTCGGCCATATCGATTCTTTCTATCCGGCGCCACCGAGTTCAGATGTCATAGCCACTGCCACAAACCCTAGGCAAATCGGTCTCACCGATAGGGATCTCGGTCTCACCGAGATGGGATTGTAATCTCTCTGTGTATGTCCATTACCAAAATCGGTCTCATCGAGTTTGAGCAATCGGTACTAACGAGATTACAATGCAAACTCTCTGGTTAACTTATTACCAAAATTGGTCCCACCGAGTTTGAGTAATCGGTCCCACCGAGTTTGCCTGACCAACTCTCTGGTTAGCTAATTACCAAAATCGGTCTCACTGAGTTTGTGTAATCGGTCTCACCGAGATTATGTTATGCCCTAATCCTAACCACATCGGTCTCACCAAGTTGCATGTCGGTCCCACTGAAAATCCTAACGGTCGCTAGATTTGCTAATTCGGTTCGACCGAGTTTGTTGATTCGGTCCCATCGAGTGTGGTAAATTGTGTGTAACGGTTAGATTTTTGTGGAGGCTATATATACCCCTCTAGCTCCTCTTCATTCATGGAGAGAGCCATCAGAATAAACCTACACTTCCAACTTACCAGTTCTGAGAGAGAACTACCTACTCATGTGTTGAGGCCAAGGTATTCCATTCCTACCATATGAATCTTGATCTCTAGCCTTCCCCAAGTTGCTTTCCACTCAAATCTTCTTTCCACCAGATCCAAATCCTATGAGAGAGAGTTGAGTGTTGTGGAGACTATCATTTGAAGCACAAGAGCAAGGAGTTCATCATCAACGCACCATTTGTTACTTCTTGGAGAGTGGTGTCTCCTAGATTGTCTAGGTGTCACTTGGGAGCCTCCGACAAGATTGTGGAGTTGAACCAAGGAGTTTGTAAGGGCAACGAGATCGCCTACTTCGTGAAGATCTACCGCTAGTGAGGCAAGTCCTTCGTGGGCGACGACCATGGTGGGATAGACAAGGTTGCTTCTTCGTGGACCCTTCGTGGGTGGAGCCCTCCATGGACTCGGGCAACCGTTACCCTTCGTGGGTTGAAGTCTCCATCAACGTGGATGTACGATAGCACCACCTATCGGAACCACGACAAAAACATCCATGTCTCCAATTTGCGTTTGAATCCTCCAAAACTCTTCCCTTTACATTCTTGCAAGTTGCATGCTTTACTTTCCGCTGCTCATATACTCTTTGCATGCTTGCTTGTTATGTATTGTGAATGTTAAACTTGTGCCTAAACTCCACTTAAACTTAAAGAAGTTAAAACTGCAACTTTGATACTTAGTGTCTAATCACCCCCCTCTAGACACCTCTTCTCAAGGTCCTACAAGTGGTATCAGAGCATTGGTCTCCATTGCTTTGGTTTAATCACCATTGGAGGATGATGGATGAGTCTACTTTGGGGAGTCTTAGACATAGAGTGCCTATACTTGATGGAGAGTATTTTCATGAGTGAAAAAATGAGATGCTTGTAATTTTCAATCAATATCATTTGAACAAGTACATTGCTAGCCCTCGTGCACCTCATGTTGATCCTATGCATCCTACTCTTAATGAGTAAATTGACATGATCCGCAATCTTAGAACTGTTAATCTTATCATTAGAGGATTGCCTAGAAACTTGATTGGATGCTTGCCTACTCTTGAGTGTGCCTACACCATATGGAAATTTCTTGAGGAACGTTTTCCAAACTATTCCTTGAAAAATCTTGATGATATTCTCCATAAGTCTATTGCCTTGAGTAAGATGAATACTAGTGATCCTATGTTTGGTGATCGTCTATTTGAACTTACAAACCTTATGCGTGCCAAAGGAGATGTTGGAATTATTGGTGATATTATTTCCGAAGCTATCAGAATTCATAAGCAAGATCATTGTCAAACTCACTCTAATGAATTACCCTCTCTAGGACTTGATCCACCACATGACGATGTTGAACATGGATACTATGATGAGGATGATCATAGTGACTTTGATCTTGACGATGCAATGAGACATTTTGGTCTTATGGCAAATCTTCGGGGATATTTGGAAGGAGGAAAGGAATGGGTTCTTGATAGTGGATGTACCGATCACATGACCGGAGATAAAGACATGTTTCGTGAGCTTGCTGAAAACGATGGTCCTCAAAAGTATGTCACCTTCAGTGACAACTCAAAGGGTAAGGTGGTTAGCCTCGGTAAGGTGGCCATATCACATGATAGCTCCATACAAAATGTCATGCTCGTTGAATCTCTTGGATACAACTTACTTTCAGTATCTAGACTTGCTGATTTCGGTTTCAATGTCCTATTTACTGAAGTAGATTGCCAAGTGTTTCGTTGAGACAATCATAAAATGGTCTTTACCGTGTGCGTAGAGGTGATCTATACATTGTTTATTTCACTAAAAAGGCTCAACCTAAAACTTGATTCATTGCTAAATCCTCAAAAGGTTGGTTATGCCATAGACGACTAGGTCACGTTGGCATGAGAAACCTTGACAAGCTTATTAAAGGGAATCATATCCTTGGTGTTAACGATGTCATATTTGATAAGGATAGACTTTGCAGTGCTTGTCAAGCAGGTAAACAAGTTGGAGGAAGTCATCCCGTGAAGAACATCATGACCACAAGGAGGCCACTCGAGCTACTTCACATGGATATTTTTGGTCCCAACTCTTACAAGAGTCTTGGTGGAAATTCTTTTGGTCTAGTTATAGTTGATGATTTTTCAAGATTTACGTGGGTGTTCTTTCTCGATGATAAATCGCAGGTCCAAAAGATCTTCAAAAACTTCGCTAGGAAGGCCCAAAATCAGTTTGAAGTGAAGATCAAGAAGGTTCGCAGCGACAACGGAATAGAGTTCAAGAACGCAAATGTGCACACCTTTCTTGACGAAGAAGGGATTTCACACGAGTTCTCGGCTACGTACACACCTCAACAAAATGGAGTTGTTGGGAGGAAAAACCGGATGCTCATCGAAATGGCGAGAATGATGTTGGATGAGTACAAGACGCCGAAGCACTTTTGGGCAGAAGCGGTTGAGACAGCTTGTCATGCAACAAATCGCTTGTAACTTCGCAAGCTACTCGGCAAAACGGCATACGAGCTCCTCACCGGTAACAAACCCCAAGTTGGATACTTTCGAGTACTCGGCTCAAAGTGTTACATTCTTGATAAGCATCGTCGTTCTAAATTTTCTCCTAAGTCTCATGAAGGTTTCCTACTAGGTTATGGCTCAAACTCTCACACTTACCGTGTCTATAACAATTTCACCCGAAAGGTCGAAGAGACGGTAGATGTGAAGTTTGATGAATCTAACGGCTCGCAAGTAGAGCAGTTGCCAATTGATGTAGGAGACAAAGATCCTTCGGAAGCAATCCAAGACTTGTCTATTGGCAAGGTCCGTCCAATGGAGGTGAAGGAGAGTACCTCGTCCGTCCAAGTGGAAGCTTCTACTTCACGACAAGGTGAACCAAGAGTTGGTACGGAAGCATCCACAAGTGGGACACACCAAGATGAAGAAAACGAGGAAGTGCATCAAGATGAACGTCAACAACCTCCTTCTCCACCACGACAAGAGAACGACAACGCCAATAATGAAGAATGCCAAGAAGAAGAACAAGATGAAGAAGAAGTTCAACCAAGAACCAAGCAAAAGCTTTCAGGAGTTCAAGCAAGAATTGTTAAAGACCACCCCGTCGAGAAAATCTACAATGATATTCAAACCGGGAGAATCACTCGCTCTAAAACTTGTTTAGCTAACTTTTGTGAAAACTATTCTTTCATCTCTAGCATTGAACCTATGAAGGTCGAAGAAGCATTGGAAGATCTAGATTGGATAAATGCTATGCATGAAGAGCTACACAACTTTGAGAGGAACCAAGTTTGGACATTGGTTGAGAAGCCCGACAACAACCACAACATCATCGGTACCAAATGGGTGTTTCGCAACAAGCAAGATGAAGATGGACAAGTAGTTCACAACAAAGCACGTCTCGTCGCCCAAGGATACACACATGTCGAAGGTATGGACTATGGTGAGACTTACGCTCCCGTTGCTAGACTTGAATCCATTCGCATCTTACTTGCCTATGCTAATCACCATGATATCACCTTATACCAAATGGACATTAAAAGTGCTTCTCTAAATGGTGAAATAGAGGAGGAAGTTTATGTTAAGCAACCTTCCGGCTTTGTCAGTCCTAAGAAACCCAATCATGTTTACAAACTTCACAAAGCCCTTTATGGTCTTAAACAAGCTCCTAGAGCGTGGTATAAATGCTTGACCAAGTTCCTTATTGAAAAAGGCTTTGAAATTGGAAAAATAGATTCTACTCTTTTTACTAAAAGGGTTAATGGAGAACTATTTGTGTGCCAATTCTATGTTGATGATATTATATTTGGTTCAACTAACCCTCATTTTAGTGAAAAGTTTGGGAAGCTAATGTCGGAGAAGTTTGAGATGTCTATGATGAGTGAACTCAAATTCTTTCTTGGGTTGCAAATCAAGAAAACTAAGGAAGGTACTTTTGTTTCTCAAATGAAGTACACCAAGGACTTATTCAAGAAGTTCAATATGCAAGAATTCAAAGGTAGGACTACACCCATGCCTACTAGTGGACATCTTGACTTGACCAAAGATGGTGAACCGGTTGATCAAAAGGTTTATCACTCTATGATTGGTTCATTGTTATATCTATGTGCTTCACGTCCTGATATCATGCTAAGTGTGTGCACGTGTGCATGATATCAAGCTGCTCCTAAAGAATGTCATCTTAAGGCCGTGAAAAGGATAGTGAGATACTTAATCCATACACCAAATTTTGGCATTTGGTATCCTAAGAGGGCCTCTTTCGATCTTGTTGGATACTCTGACTCGGACTATGCCGGAGACAAGGTTGATAGAAAGTCCACTTCGGGTACTTGTCAATTTCTTGGTAGATCTCTTGTGTCTTGGTCCTCGAAGAAACAAAACTCGGTATCCTTATCCACCGCCGAAGCGGAATACATTACCGCTGGTTCATGTTGTGCTCAATTACTTTGGATGACCCAAACTCTTAAAGATTATGGGATATATGTGAAACATGTTCCATTTTTTTGTGACAATGAAAGTGCTATCAAAATTGGTCTTAATCCCGTACAACATTCTCAAACTAAGCATATTGAAGTTTGTCATCATTTCATTCGAGATCATGTTGCTAAGGGTGACATTAATCTTAAGCATGTTCTCACCGAAAAGCAATTAGCGGATATATTCACTAAACCTCTTGATGAGAAAGTGTTTTGCAGGTTGAGAGGAGAATTGAACATCATAGATGCTTCAAACTTGGAGTAGAAACTCCATTGGACACATGCAAGACATGAGCTTATGACTAATCCTTGATATTTCTCTTATGATGAAGAACTTATGTCTTGGATATATTTGCATCTTGCATGTTATATAACCCATGTAGGTACTTGGTTGAATCAAATTCCATGAGATTGTAATCTACTCACATCTTGAGCAATCTCTACATCACCAAGTATCTACACTATGGTGGTTGACGACACGGAAGCACGGAACCATTCAAACATATCCTTTGACAAACTCTATGTTGAGCTTCATGATTGTCATTTTGGATACACAAGTTCTCTTCCTTGCAAGAACTAACCCATGTAGGTAGATGGACTCAAATTCCAAGTGGTGCTCCCAATTCTTGATGAGCTACATCAACCGTGAGCAACCCACACAAGTTCAACTACATGTTCAACACCACCAACCAAGGTATGTTATTCCATCTTAGAGAAGCTTTACTCCAAGTCATGAGCTAAATCAACTCGACAAGATGTGAATACATCAAGATGCTTAAACGAAAAACGGCAACCCCATTTTGAGCTTAAACGATGAGTATGACCTATGATCAAGTGATCTCACTTGACTCCTAAGTCAATATACTCTAACATAGGTGACTTTGTCGCCGACCATCTCTAGATGAAGTTCTCTTGTGTTCTTTTCTGTGTTTTTGCATTTGTCTCATGCATATTTGTTTCCCCTTTCAAAAAAAACTTCATCTAGATTTCTTTTTGTTTGCTCTGCATTTTCTGCATCCAATTCATTGCATATCTTTCAGTAAATTCCTTGCAAATCTTTGTGAGATCTTACTAGTCTAGTGAGCTGAGGTGACAAGTGTTTTCTCTGCGATGAACTCGGTTTCACCGATTTGTTGTTTTCGGTCCAACTGAATCCTTTCGGTACAAACGAAGCATACCACTCGGTGCCACCGATTTCACAACAAGAAAAACAGTTTGCCACTTATTCTGTGTTTCTTCTGATCCAGCTCCACTCAATGAATCTTGTCCTCTACAAGCATCACATTTATATAAATGCTTTGTGTTGTGACTCAAGGATCAAACCCTTCTTGGAAATTGATGTCAAAGGGGGAGAGAGAGATCATATCAAAGCTTATCACTTAGAGAGATCACATCAGAGAGAGAGAGTATCACCTCCTCAGGGGGAGAAAGAGATCTGTAGGGGGAGAGAATACTCAAGTAGAAAGTATTTCTCAAGGATGCCAGATGCTTGGTGATCAAGAGGAGAGACACCACATGTCTTCTTGAGGGGAAAGATATGTTCATATGTGCTTATTTGCATTAGCTCTGTTCATTTATATCTTTCAGCTCTGATTTTCTGTTCCCTATCTTCTCCCAGAATCCCATGCTAGATTCAGGGGGAGCAACACATCTAAGGGAAAGAAATCATTTAAATTCATTGCATATCTTTACTCTTGGGGACATGTCTAATCCAATATGGTACTTAGTACTCACTCTCTACATGTCATCCCAGTCTTGGTATTCTTGTGGTTTCTTCTGTTTGCTCTGGCTAGTAGATGTACTTGTGTTATCTAACCTTGTTTACACAAGTTCATTCCATCCTAAGCCAACTCAAGACTACAAGGTAAGTATATGCATCACAATCATGTGTATGAGAAATTTTTCGTGATGTACATATTGTTTGCAAGAAGGACTCATGGGCATGAAGGTATTTTCTTTAATATTCTTTGCTCTGATGCATATGGCCAAGATACATGTAACACATTGCCTACTCTATCATGGTTATGCTCTCACATGCTTCTATATTGCATATTCACCTGATTGCATACATGTAGGGGGAGCCTATGCTTGTTACATGTCTTTCCAAAGCTTTACTTGCTATTCTTTATATCTTTATCTAAAGATTTGATGTATGTTGTCATCAATTACCAAAAAGGGGGAGATTGAAAGCACAAGTGCTCCCTAGGTGGTTTTGGTAATTAATGTCAACATATCTCTTGTTGGACTAACACTTTTATCTAGTATGTTTCAGATAAGTTCAACAATGGAGTGGCATGGACTAAAGGATGTGGGAACTCCTTCTAGATGCTAAGGACAAAGGATTGGCTCAAGCTTCAAGCTCAAGACTCTTCATTTTACATTTTAGTGATCCAAGATCACATTGAGTCTATAGGAAAAGCCAATACTATCAAGAAGGGATGAGGTGTTGCTTAATGAGTTTCTTGCTCCACAGTGCTTAGTGATATGCTCCAAAACCCTCAACTACTTTCCCACTTCCACACATATGACCTAAACCTAAAGTCAAACTTGGCCATACCGATTCTTTCTATCCGGAACCACCGAGTTTAGATGTCATAGCCACTACCACAAACCCTAGGAAAATCGGTCTCACCGATAGGGATCTCGGTCCCACCGAGATGGGATTGTAATCTCTGTGTGTATGTCCATTACCAAAATCGGTCTCACCGAGTTTGAGAAATCGGTACTACCAAGATTACAATGCAAACGCTCTGGTTAACTTATTACCAAAATCGGTCCCACCGAGTTTGAGTAATTGGTCCCATCGAGTTTGCCTGACCAACTCACTGGTTAGCTAATTACCAAAATCGGTCTCACCAAGTTTGTGTAATAGGTCTCACCGAGATTACGTTATGCCCTAACCCTAACCACATCGGTCTCACCGAGTTGCATGTCGGTCCCACCGAAAATCCTAACGGTCACTAGATTTGCTAATTCGGTCCGACCGAGTTTGTTGATTCGGTCCCACCGAGTTTGGTAAATTGTTTGTAACGGTTAGACTTTGTGTGGAGGCTATATATACCCCTCCACCTCCTCTTCATTCGTGGAGAGAGCCATCAGAACAAACCTACACATCCAACTTACCAGTTCTGAGAGAGAACTACCTACTCATGTGTTGAGGCCAAGATATTCCATTCCTACCATATGAATCTTGATCTATAGCCTTCCCTAAGTTGCTTTCCACTCAAATCTTCTTTCCACCAGATCCAAATCCTATGAGAGAGAGTTGAGTGTTGAAGATACTATCATTTGAAGCACAAGAACAATGTCACACCCTAGCTAGTCATGCATCAGAGTGTGTGCATCATGTTTAAAATTCCATTTAAATTGAAATGGGGATTGTGAAACCCTCAGAATCATTTCTGAAAATGACCCAAATAAAAATTTCTCCAAAAGGGTCCAAGAAAATGCTCATGTTGATCTCTGAAAATATAGGACAGAGATAAAAATCAAACCAATATTTTTAGTGGCTCATGGACATTTATTTTGGGCATTTGGAATTAATGCATAAATATTTGCTTTGGAAATATATTTCTATATATATTAATATATGTCCAAATATTGTGCCAATTATAAAGGAGCTCTGGAATAATATATCTAGCCCCTGAAAAATTTGGCATAAGTTAAATAAATGATTTAATATATTATTTAAATCAAAACAAATGTCAGAAATTAGAAAACAGAAAAAAATAAAAGGGAGAAGCTTACCTGGGCTCCTCCACTGTGCAGCCCATCCAGCTGGCCGGCCCAGCCAGCAGGCGGCCCAGCCCGCCTCCCTCCTCTGTCGTCTTCGTCCCGACAGAGGGAGGGGAGTGTGGCCGGCGCGCGCGCGCGCCACCGCGCCACGCCACCTCTCTCCCTGCCTGCCTGCCCTCCCCTCCTCGCCTCGATGCCCTGGACGACACCACGCCTCCCCCCTGCTCTCTCTCACTCGCCCTCGGCTCTTCCCTCCTCTCCCTCGCTCTCTCTCTCACGGCCGAACACCACCGTCGCCGCCGTTCGCCTTAGCAGCCGTCTCCGGCCACCCCTCGCTCCCTCGACTAGCTCAGCGGCTCCGCCTCGACCTCCTCTTCCTCCCCACCGCTCCACGGGCCTCCGGAAGCCCTGCATCGCCGCCACGTCGCCGTTCCCCTCCTCGGGCTCCGACCACCGTCGCCGTCGATTCGCCGTCTCCAGCGCGTCCCCGAGCCCGCTTCGACGCCCACTGCAACCGCGGTGAGCTACGCCACCGTTTCCCCTTCTTCTCCCCCTCGTTCCCTCACCGTAGCCTCCTCCCCACCACGGCCGAACCTCCGCCGTCGCCGAGCTCGCCGTCGACGCAGCTCCGGTGACCATTTGGTCACCCCGGCGAGTCCAACGAGTTCGTAAGGCTCCATAGAGCATCCCTAGCGCCTCGCTTCGCTCGCCTTCGAGCTCCAACCCCGTTTCCGTGCACGACCGAACTCCGGCGGCCGCAGCCGAGCTCGCCGCCGTCGACTCCGGCCACCTCAGGCACAGCCACGGCCACCGTTCGACGCGCGGGAGCAAGAGCTCTCCAACGAGCCCAAGAACGGCCTCGCCCGTGCCCTGTAGCGCGATCCCGCATCGCGCCGCCGTCTCGGGCCTCGCCGGCGTCACGTCGCCGGTGGGTTTGACCCACTTTGACCACGGCAGGAACCCCCCTGAGTCCCTAACAGGTGGGCCCAGCCCTGTAGCTAATTAGGATTAGCGCTAACCACTGTTAGTTAACCCCCTGACACTGACTAGTGGGCCCCAGCGCCACTAATTAGTAATTAGGATTAATTTAACCCTGTTTAACCCCCCTGTCACTGACGTGTGGGCCCCACACGTCAGGTTTGACCCCAGACAGCCGCAGTTGACCACTGACGTCATGCTGACGTCATGCTGGCGCAATAATTATATTTCTGGATTTAAATTAAATCAGGAAATTCCAGAATATTATTTAAACTTCAAAAATTCATAACTTTTATTCTGTAACTCCAAATTGGACAAATTATATATGAAAAATGATCAGAAAAATCCAATCTATCCATCTGTACTATTTTCATGCATGATCAAACAAGTTAAATTGATGTTTTAAGCAGAACAAGGAAAAGCACTTTAAAAGGCCATGTTTGAGTTTGAAATTTGAATCTTTGATTCAAATTTGTTCAAACCCTTCTGGTTTTAGTTGCATTAGCCCAACACACTCATATTGCTATGTTTCATGCATGCATCATATTGTTGCACATTGTTTGGTGATGGTTGTGTGTCGGTGTCCTTTGCGACAGGTTCTGCCTCCGAGGAGTACCGTGATTACCCTAACAAAGAACCGTATCAGTGCATCGAACCATCAGGCAAGCAACCAACCATTTGATCATATCGATACAATCCCATGTTCTCGCTCCTGCTCTCTTTTACTGCATTAAGACAACGCGATTCAAACTGTTGTGTGCTACGGTAGTTGAACCCATTTCCTCTGCATGACCTGTCATTGCCACAGTAACTAGATGAAACCCACTAGCATGTGTCGGAGTTGATTGAGCCATATGTATGTGTTGTTCCTACCTTGCTATGCCTGCTATGCTTAGAGTCGTGTCAGGTCTGGTTCATCTGGGTGATGGGCTAGAGTGAAATGTTATGTCAGTAATGAGAGTGGTGTGGTGAACACGAATTGGTAAAGGTATCGATGAGAGGCCATGTAGGAGTACATGGTGGGTTGTTTCATTGAAGCCGACCTTAAGCACTGAGATCTGTATGTGTGATTTAAGAATCAGCTACTACCATGCATTGGGCCCGAAACCAATGGACCCTCTCGGCTTCTTATTCACCCTAGTTCTCCGTCCAGGAGTTGCAAGTAGTTTCTGGTGTTTGTAGCCTACTGGAGGCCGTGGACAGCGCTGACCGTAGGGGTGGGCTGTGATGCGGTAGGTACGTGGCACGGTGTACTGAATACCCGTTAGGTATTTCGGCAACCTTGTTCACATCGTTCGGGGCCGTATGGGAAACCTCGGCCGGACTCCCTGCGGATGGAACCTGGATAGGCGATAAACCTGGACTGGAGGCTTAGGTGATTAGGTAGGTCGTGGCCGACACCCACGTTGGGCTTCCGCTTGAAGGTTGCCGAGTACATGTCGTGTAAACGACGGTAAGTGGTGGGAGCGTGTATGAAGGAGTACACCCCTGCAGGGTTAACATGATCTATTCGAATAGCCGCGTCCGCGGTAAAGGACTACTTGGTTGCCTATACAGTTCATAGACAAGTAAATGGAAACTACTAAAAGCCTCAAGATAAGAGTGAGTGCCGAGGATGGCTCTTCCGTAGAAAGACGGAGGTGGATCCTCGGTGGTGTATTGAAGTGGTGAGTAGTGGACTCGTGTGCGCAAAACCATTTCAAGTTGGAGTATCATAGGATAGCCTAGCCAAGAGTCAAAGCTGGCTTGCTGCAATAACTCCACCAACCCTTCTTGATACTAAGCATGTATGTAGGATCTGATGTAAGTCTTGCTGAGTACCTTTGTACTCATGTTGCTATAATCTACATTTTTTACAGAAGACGCTGCAACCCCTTCTGATGGGTTCTATGTAGACGTTGACATCAACGAGTAGGCTAAAGACCCAGGTGGTGACCCTGAGCTTGTGAAGGACCTTGTAGTATAGCTAGGCTTCCCAAGCCTCTTTTATTTTACTAGTTGTCTGTACTCAGACAAGTTACTTCCGCTGCTGGTTTGTATGACTGTATGACTTGTATGTTGGGTCGTGGGACCCGTACCTTCGTGTATGTTATGTATGGCTCCCTGAGCCTTAAATAAAGTACTTGTGTCGTAGAGTCATGTTGTGATGCTTCGTTGTATTTGCACATATCGAGCATATTGTGTGTATGATTGAAATGCTTGGTATGTGTGGGATCTGACTATGTAGTTGTTTATCTTTAGTAGCCTCTCTTACCGGGAAATGTCTCCTAGTGTTACCACTGAGCCATGGTAGCTTGCTACTGCTCTGGAACACTTAGGCTGGCCGGCATGTGTCCTTCTTCGTTCCTGTGTCTGTCCCTTCGGGGAAATGTCACGCTTTGAGTACCGGAGTCCTGTTAGCCCGCTACAGCCCGGTTTACCGGAGTCCTGCTAGCCTAGTGCTACAGCCCGGACCCACTTGCTGATGACCGACACGTTCGAAGCTGGGTCAAGGATGCCTGTCCCTGTAAGTCTGTGCCACTTTGGGTTTACGACTAGTCATGTCAGCCCAGGCTCTTTATCATATGGATGCTAGCGACACTATCATATACATGAGCCAAAAGGCGCAAACGGTCCCGGGCAAAGGTAAGACGACACCCGTGGGGATACCGTGTGTGAGGCCGCAAAGTGATATGAGGTGTTACCGGCTAGATCGATGTGACATCGAGTCGGGGTCCTGACAGCGTTGGCATCAGAGCCGGACTGCCTGTAGGTTCTCCAAGCCACTGGTCGATGTTGAGTCTAGAAATTCTTTAGTTATATGTAGGGGAATTGTTTGTGGGTTGGAACGTAAGGCTCTTTTTACTCCTTTATCTTATGACATTCTGATCTGAGTCAGTCCATTCTTCCACCGGGGGTTAAGGAATTAGGACCTATTCTCTCTATCAGGATCACGTGTTACTAATCAGTAGTACCTTATAAGTTTGATGGATACAAGCCTAGTTCAGTTCTACTACCACATTATGTTGTTAGAATGGATTCAGAACTTTGATATGATGATGTTGAGTGTGTACGAAATCCTTTGTCAAATGTCTCAAAATCCTTCTTGAGCATTTACAGCTGTTATGCTGCCGAAATTTTGCTAGAAATTCTAATGCCCTTGCATTATGATTGTGCTTTCAGATGGCCACTCGCGACCTCAATCAAGTGGTTCGCCTGACTCGATGCCTAGATGTACCCGGCCATA
>NC_041383.1:309087985-309108420 GCF_002162155.2 Triticum dicoccoides | reverse complement strand
GTTCTACTACCACATTATGTTGTTAGAATGGATTCAGAACTTTGATATGATGATGTTGAGTGTGTACGAAATCCTTTGTCAAATGTCTCAAAATCCTTCTTGAGCATTTACAGCTGTTATGCTGCCGAAATTTTGCTAGAAATTCTAATGCCCTTGCATTATGATTGTGCTTTCAGATGGCCACTCGCGACCTCAATCAAGTGGTTCGCCTGACTCGATGCCTAGATGTACCCGGCCATACTGCCAAGTTGGTCAGGGTAATGACTGAGGCTGGATACCGCTGGTATCCTGAGTACACGGTTGAAGAGCAATTCCGAGACTTTAATCAAAGCCAGTATCTCTGCACTGTCAGGATATTTCCATCTTATCCTGGATCCACCGAGCCTCTTCACTGCTCTTATGGACTCGGGGTTACTATTGAGATGGCTGTGCAGGACGCCGCCTACTCTATGATGACCATTATGCGAGTCAGATCTGGTATATTTTGGGACTCTGATTTCCGGTATATGCCAGGATCACTTCCGGGAGCACAAGGGTATCTCCAGGCTATTTATGCTGACCCCACTCAGGAGGATTCACGGACTCGCACCACTGCTGAGATGCTCGAGGATAAGGACCGTGAAAATCAGGCCTTGAGGTTAGAGCTCTTCAATACTCGTGCTGATCACTGGGCCACTTTGACTCGGTTCGCACCGGCGGTGCAAGCTGGATTCTCAGATATGCGCGATCTCTATCCTGTGAGGTCTGCTCTGCCAGACGTGATGGTTTGGCGTGATGTAGGAGGCATCACCCCACCTCGCGGTCCCCGCAGGCCACCGTCTGTTGGTCCAAGGCCTCATCCTAGCCCCTATGGTCCACAAGCTCCGCGAGATCGTCTGTTTCCGGATGATCATGTTGAGCTTCCAGGCTATGGAGGTGACTTTTACGAGGACTACTACGGATCGGTCTGAGTTAGTGGTAGTATCACTAGTTCGCACTAGCTGTGTCGTCTATCGTCCCGCGTGACTCGTGGGATATGACCTAGTTTGTACTCTTTCCGGAGGTGTAAAAAAATAATGTATAGGAGCTTGGAATGCCTCCGATGAGATGTAATCCTTTTCTCACCGTAATAGTACTTTGTTTGGTCTTGTACTAAACCCTGTATGGTGTGTATGACGATGGAATAAAAGAAGCAGTTCTGTTTTTACCATGTCATACGGATGATCATCTTGCATTTCGAGTTATTCCTTACATTCTATATCCTATGTCGGAATTTTATCATTCTGACTAAATCATTGTCTTGTTACCTAGGATGGTCAACACGCGCGCTAACCCTGCTTCTCAAGAGCAGGCCGAAGGCAGTGAAGGCAGGAATGAAAATCTGCCTCATCCTCCTTCACTAGCCGAGGTTATGATGGAAGCTGAGAGAAACAAGCGGGAGACCAACCGTTTGTTGGAGCGTATTGAACAGAACACGGCACACCATCAGAGGACTAACGTGGTGTCACTCAGTGATTTTATCAAATTACATCCACCCACGTTCCACCACTCCGTCGAGCCTCTCGACGCTGATGACTGGCTTCGCAGTATCTCTCATAAACTGCGTTCCGCGCTGGTAGCGGAGGCTGACAAGGTCACCTTTGCTGCATATCATCTTGAAGGCCCCGCCAGTCTATGGTGGGAAAATTATGGAGCTATGCGCCCAGCGGGCCATGTCACTACTTGGGCTGAGTTCAGCGAGGCTTTCCATGAGCATCATATTCCGGAGGGTCTCATGGACCGTAAACGTGAAGAATTTTGCAGTTTCACCCAAGGCCGACTTTCTGTGGATGTTTACAGCAGGGAGTTTGGTAATCTCGCACGATATGCAACTGAGGAAGTGTCTACCGATGCCAAGAAGCAAGCAAGGTTCCGTAAGGGCCTTAGTCCTGAGCTTCGCCGCGACCTCCGTCTGCATGAGTGCACATCCTTCCAGAAACTTGTCAACAAAGCCATCAGTGCTGAAACTGGTCAGACTGACTATGACGCAACACGCAAGCATGGCCGTGATATGGGTTCCTCATCCGGTGCTGGTCCTCAGAAGCGCCGCGTGTGGGTACCCAACACCGCCCTGCCACCCAGGTTCACACCGAGGCCATCCTTCCAGGCGCCTCGCCCCGTTCAATAGTCTGCACCGGCCAAGCCCTATGGGGGTCCAACTAACAATGCTCCTCCACGTACCAGTTCCGTGACTTGTTTCAAGTGCGGGGAATCTGGTCACTATATGCGTGAGTGTCCCCAGACCAACCCCAACCAGTCTGCTAAAGCTGTTGGCCGTGGCAAGCCGACAGGAAAAGTATTCCACGCCAAGCCGGTCACCGCTACACGTGGCCATGTCAACTGTATCTCTGCCGAAGAAGCTCAAGAGGATCCCAACGTCGTTCTCGGTACGCTTCTTGTTAATTGCCACCCGGCATCTGTTCTTTTCGATACAGGAGCCTCTCATTCTTTTATATCTGAAAACTATGCTCGCTTGCATAACGTCGCATTCGGTGATATGCCAACCTCTATGGTAATTCAAACTCCGGGATCCAAATGGCAAACTTCTAGAGTAAGCCATGGAAATGAAATCCAAGTCGACAGACTTGTTTTCCTTGCCTCTTTGATAGCCCTTAAATTTTCAGATATCAATATCATTTTGGGTATGGACTGGATGTCAGCTCATCATGCCAAAATTGATTGCTTCTCTAGGACTGTTCAACTCACTCACCCTTCGGGCAAGATAGTCAATGTCTTGACTCGAATAGCCAAGCGACAATTATATTCTCTTAACGCCAGCCCTTTGCCAGACCTTGAGGACATTCCGGTAGTCCGTGACTTCCCGGATGTCTTTCCAGAGGAATTGCCAGGTGTTCCACCTGACAGGGATGTTGAGTTCGTAATAGACCTCATTCCAGGAACCGTTCCGATTGCTAGAAGACCCTATAAGATGGCACCACTAGAACTAGCCGAGCTTAAGAAACAACTCGATGAGTCCTTGAAAAAGGGTTTCATCCGACCTAGCTCTTCTCCGTGGGCTTGCCCCGTCCTATTCGTCAAGAAGAAGGATGGTACGGACCGGATGGTTGTAGATTACCGACCTGTCAACTTGGTCACAATCAAGAGCAAATATCCGCTTCCCAGGATCAACGACCTGTATGATCAGCTCGCTGGATCCTCAGTCTTCTCCAAGATGGATTTGAGGTTGGGCTACCATCAAATCAAAATCAGAAATGGGGACATTCCTAAAACGGCCTTTGTTACTCGTTATGGCCAATACGAGTACACCGTCATGTCCTTCGGTTTAACCAACGCTCCAGCCACCTTTTCTCGGTTAATGAACTCAATCTTCATGGAGTATTTGGATAAATTCGTTGTAGTTTACCTCGATGATATACTCATCTACTCCAAGAACGAGGAAGAACATGCCGAACATCTAAGGCTAGTGTTGCAGAAACTTCGAGAGCATCGCCTTTATGCCAAATTTTCTAAATGTGAATTCTGGTTGCCAGAAGTGACCTATCTGGGTCATGTAATATCTGGTAAAGGTATTGCTGTTAACCCTGAGCGAGTTCAAGCCGTCCTTAACTGGACTCCACCTGAATCGGTCAAGCAAGTTCGGAGTTTTCTAGGCTTAGCGAGCTATTGTCGTCGCTTTGTCGAGAACTTCTCCAAGGTTGCCAAACCTCTAACCGAACTCCTCAAGAAAGATAAAAAGTTCGAGTGGACTCCACAATGTGAGCACAGCTTTCAGGAACTGAAAAGACGCCTGACTTCTGCTCCCGTACTGGTACCGCCAGACTTCTCCAAGGATTTTGTTATCTACTGCGACGCCTCGCGACAAGGACTAGGTTGCATTCTCATGCAAGATCGACACGTGATTGCCTACGCTTCACGGCAATTGCACCCACATGAGGAGAATTATCCTACTCATGATCTAGAGCTTGCAGCTGTAGTCTATGCACTTAAAACCTGGCGACATTACCTCCTCGGTAATCGTTGCGAAATATTCACTGATCACCAAAGTTTGAAGTACATCTTCACCCAACCGGATCTGAACCTCAGGCAAAGACGTTGGGTTGAATTGATCACAGATTTCGATTTAGGAATAACCTACACCCCAGGGAAAGCCAACGTCATGGCTGATGCGCTAAGTCGTAAATCTTATTGTAACAACCTGATGTTACAACAAAGTCAACCGCTTCTCCATGAGGAATTGCGGAAGCTTAACCTTCACATTGTTCCTCAAGGTTTTCTTTCCACCTTGGTGGCAAAACCTACCCTTACGGATCAGATTATCAAGGCACAGAAGGTAGATCCGGGAATCTCCCGCATCAAGAGAAACATTCGGAAAGGAATTGCGAATTGCTTCTCCATTAATGATCAAGGGGTCGTATACTTCGGGAATCGAATAGTGGTTCCCAAAGTGCGAAACCTGAGGCGTTTGATCCTTAAGGAAGCTCATGAATCTCCTCTCACCATTCATCCCGGTAGCACTAAGATGTATCAGGACCTACGCCAGAGGTTCTGGTGGACTAGGATGAAGAGAGAAATTGCTCAGTATATTGCAAATTGCGACGTCTGTCGTCGTGTAAAAGCAGAGCACCAACGGCCTGCTGGCACCCTTCAACCCTTAGCTATTCCTGAATGGAAATGGGATAAAATTGGTATGGATTTCATTACCGGTTTTCCCAGGACCAAGAGAGGGAATAATGCTATCCTCGTTGTTGTCGATCGTCTTTCCAAAGTAGCCCATTTCCTACCTGTTCGTGAGAGTATAACCGCTAGTCAGCTGGCAGACTTGTACATCTCCCGAATAGTGTCCCTCCATGGTGTTCCTTTGGAAATCAACTCGGATCGAGGAAGTCTTTTCACCTCTCGATTTTGGGAAAGTTTCCAAAATGCTATGGGAACTCGTCTCTCCTTTAGCACCGCCTTCCACCCTCAGTTGAGTGGTCAAGTGGAACGCGTCAACCAAATTCTAGAAGACATGCTTCGAGCCTCTGTTATCTCATTCGGAATGGACTGGGAGAAGTGCCTTCCATTTGCCGAATTCGCTTACAACAATAGCTATCAATCTAGCTTGGGTAAAGCCCCTTTTGAAGTTCTCTATGGACGACGGTGTCGAACACCCCTTAACTGGTCAGAGACCGGGGAAAGACAATTCTTTGGCCCGGACATGATTCAGGAAGCAGAAGAACAAGTCCGCATCGTTCGTGAAAAGTTGAAAACAGCCCAATCTCGTCAAAAGAGTCAATATGACCGAAAACATAAGGCTATGACTTTCGAGGTTGACGAGAAGGCATATCTTCGGGTCACCCCTCTGAAGGGAACCCATCGTTTCGGTATCAAAGGCAAATTGGCTCCTCGTTACATTGGACCTTTTCGCATTCTTGCCAAACGAGGGGAAGTTGCCTACCAGCTGGAACTACCTCCGCATCTCTCCAGAGTCCATGATGTCTTCCACGTTTCTCAACTCAGGCGTTGCTTCTCGGATCCTATCCGTGAAGTGGACCACGAAACGCTTGATCTCCAAGATAATCTTACATATCGGGAGTACCCTGTTCGTATCCTCGATCAGGCCGAACGTATCACCCGACGTCAGAACATCAAGTTCCTCAAAGTACAATGGTCGCACCATTCTGAGGATGAAGCAACCTGGGAAAGGGAGGATCGTCTTCGACTTGAGTACCCCGCCTTCTTCCCGGAGGAACCTAAATCTCGGGACGAGATTCTTTTGAGTGGGGGTGAGTTGTCACACCCTAGCTAGTCATGCATCAGAGTGTGTGCATCATGTTTAAAATTCCATTTAAATTGAAATGGGGATTGTGAAACCCTCAGAATCATTTCTGAAAATGACCCAAATAAAAATTTCTCCAAAAGGGTCCAAGAAAATGCTCATGTTGATCTCTGAAAATATTGGACAGAGATAAAAATCAAACCAATATTTTTAGTGGCTCATGGACATTTATTTTGGGCATTTGGAATTAATGCATAAATATTTGCTATGGAAATATATTTCTATATATATTAATATATGTCCAAATATTGTGCCAATTATAAAGGAGCTCTGGAATAATATATCTAGCCCCTGAAAAATTTGGCATAAGTTAAATAAATGATTTAATATATTATTTAAATCAAAACAAATGTCAGAAATTAGAAAACAGAAAAAAATAAAAGGGAGAAGCTTACCTGGGCTCCTCCACTGTGCAGCCCATCCAGCTGGCCGGCCCAGCCAGCAGGCGGCCCAGCCCGCCTCCCTCCTCTGTCGTCTTCGTCCCGACAATGCCCTGGACGACGCCACGCCTCCCCCCTGCTCTCTCTCACTCGCCCTCGGCTCTTCCCTCCTCTCCCTCGCTCTCTCTCTCACAGCCGAACACCACCGTCGCCGCCGTTCGCCTTAGCAGCCGTCTCCGGCCACCCCTCGCTCCCCCGACTAGCTCAGCGGCTCCGCCTCGACCTCCTCTTCCTCCCCACCGCTCCACGGGCCTCCGGAAGCCCTGCATCGCCGCCACGTCGCCGTTCCCCTCCTCGGGCTCCGACCACCGTCGCCGTCGATTCGCCGTCTCCAGCGCGTCCCCGAGCCCGCTTCGACGCCCACTGCAACCGCGGTGAGCTACGCCACCGTTTCCCCTTCTTCTCCCCCTCGTTCCCTCACCGTAGCCTCCTCCCCACCACGGCCGAACCTCCGCCGTCGCCGAGCTCGCCGTCGACGCAGCTCCGGTGACCATTTGGTCACCCCGGCGAGTCCAACGAGTTCGTAAGGCTCCATAGAGCATCCCTAGCGCCTCGCTTCGCTCGCCTTCGAGCTCCAACCCCGTTTCCGTGCACGACCGAACTCCGGCGGCCGCAGCCGAGCTCGCCGCCGTCGACTCCGGCCACCTCAGGCACAGCCATGGCCACCGTTCGACGCGCGGGAGCAAGAGCTCTCCAACGAGCCCAAGAACGGCCTCGCCCGTGCCCTGTAGCGCGATCCCGCATCGCGCCGCCGTCTCGGGCCTCGCCGGCGTCACGTCGCCGGTGGGTTTGACCCACTTTGACCACGGCAGGAACCCCCCTGAGTCCCTGACAGGTGGGCCCAGCCCTGTAGCTAATTAGGATTAGCGCTAACCACTGTTAGTTAACCCCCTGACACTGACTAGTGGGCCCCAGCGCCACTAATTAGTAATTAGGATTAATTTAACCCTGTTTAACCCCCCTGTCACTGACGTGTGGGCCCCACACGTCAGGTTTGACCCCAGACAGCCGCAGTTGACCACTGACGTCATGCTGACGTCATGCTGGCGCAATAATTATATTTCTGGATTTAAATTAAATCAGGAAAATCCAGAATATTATTTAAACTTCAAAAATTCATAACTTTTATTCTGTAACTCCAAATTGGACAAATTATATATGAAAAATGATCAGAAAAATCCAATCTATCCATCTGTACTATTTTCATGCATGATCAAACAAGTTAAATTGATGTTTTAAGCAGAACAAGGAAAAGCACTTTAAAAGGCCATGTTTGAGTTTGAAATTTGAATCTTTGATTCAAATTTGTTCAAACCCTTCTGGTTTTAGTTGCATTAGCCCAACACACTCATATTGCTATGTTTCATGCATGCATCATATTGTTGCACATTGTTTGGTGATGGTTGTGTGTCGGTGTCCTTTGCGACAGGTTCTGCCTCCGAGGAGTACCGTGATTACCCTAACGAAGAACCGTATCAGTGCATCGAACCATCAGGCAAGCAACCAACCATTTGATCATATCGATACAATCCCATGTTCTCGCTCCTGCTCTCTTTTACTGCATTAAGACAACGCGATTCAAACTGCTGTGTGCTACGGTAGTTGAACCCATTTCCTCTGCATGACCTGTCATTGCCACAGTAACTAGATGAAACCCACTAGCATGTGTAGGAGTTGATTGAGCCATATGTATGTGTTGTTCCTACCTTGCTATGCCTGCTATGCTTAGAGTCGTGTCAGGTCTGGTTCATCTGGGTGATGGGCTAGAGTGAAATGTTATGTTAGTAATGAGAGTGGTGTGGTGAACACGAATTGGTAAAGGTATCGATGAGAGGCCATGTAGGAGTACATGGTGGGTTGTTTCATTGAAGCCGACCTTAAGCACTGAGATCTGTATGTGTGATTTAAGAATCAGCTACTACCATGCATTGGGCCCGAAACCAATGGACCCTCTCGGCTTCTTATTCACCCTAGTTCTCCGTCCAGGAGTTGCAAGTAGTTTCTGGTGTTTGTAGCCTACTGGAGGCCGTGGACAGCGCTGACCGTAGGGGTGGGCTGTGATGCGGTAGGTACGTGGCACGGTGTACTGAATACCCGTTAGGTATTTCGGGAACCCTGTTCACATCGTTCGGGGCCGTATGGGAAACCTCGGCCGGACTCCCTGCGGATGGAACCTGGATAGGCGATAAACCTGGACTGGAGGCTTAGGTGATTAGGTAGGTCGTGGCCGACACCCACGTTGGGCTTCCGCTTGAAGGTTGCCGAGTACATGTCGTGTAAACGACGGTAAGTGGTGGGAGCGTGTATGAAGGAGTACACCCCTGTAGGGTTAACATGATCTATTCGAATAGCCGCGTCCGCGGTAAAGGACTACTTGGTTGCCTATACAGTTCATAGACAAGTAAATGGAAACTACTAAAAGCCTCAAGATAAGAGTGAGTGCCGAGGATGGCTCTTCCGTAGAAAGACGGAGGTGGATCCTCGGTGGTGTATTGAAGTGGTGAGTAGTGGACTCGTGTGCGCAAAACCATTTCAAGTTGGAGTATCGTAGGATAGCCTAGCCAAGAGTCAAAGCTGGCTTGCTGCAATAACTCCACCAACCCTTCTTGATACTAAGCATGTATGTAGGATCTGATGTAAGTCTTGCTGAGTACCTTTGTACTCATGTGGCTATAATCTACATTTTTTACAGAAGACGCTGCAACCCCTTCTGATGGGTTCTATGTAGACGTTGACATCAACGAGTAGGCTAAAGACCCAGGTGGTGACCCTGAGCTTGTGAAGGACCTTGTAGTATAGCTAGGCTTCGCAAGACTCTTTTATTTTACTAGTTGTCTGTACTCAGACAAGTTACTTCCGCTGCTGGTTTGTATGACTGTATGACTTGTATGTTGGGTCGTGGGACCCGTACCTTCGTGTATGTTATGTATGGCTCCCTGAGCCTTAAATAAAGTACTTGTGTCGTAGAGTCATGTTGTGATGCTTCGTTGTATTTGCACATATCGAGCATATTGTGTGTATGATTGAAATGCTTGGTATGTGTGGGATCTGACTATCTAGTTGTTTATCTTTAGTAGCCTCTCTTACCGGGAAATGTCTCCTAGTGTTACCACTGAGCCATGGTAGCTTGCTACTGCTCTGGAACACTTAGGCTGGCCGGCATGTGTCCTTCTTCGTTCCTGTGTCTGTCCCTTCGGGGAAATGTCACGCTTTGAGTACCGGAGTCCTGTTAGCCCGCTACAGCGCGGTTTACCGGAGTCCTGCTAGCCCAGTGCTACAGCCCGGACCCACTTGCTGATGACCGACACGTTCGAAGCTGGGTCATGGATGCCTGTCCCTGTAAGTCTGTGCCACTTTGGGTTTACGACTAGTCATGTCAGCCCGGGCTCTTTATCATATGGATGCTAGCGACACTATCATATACGTGAGCCAAAAGGCGCAAACGGTCCCGGGCAAAGGTAAGGCGACACCCGTGGGGATACCGTGCGTGAGGCCGCAAAGTGATATGAGGTGTTACCGGCTAGATCGATGTGACATCGAGTCGGGGTCCTGACAAACAAGGAGTTCATCATCAACGCACCATTTGTTACTTCTTCGAGAGTGGTGTCTCCTAGATTGTCTAGGTGTCACTTGGGAGCCTTCGACAAGATTATGGAGTTGAACCAAGGAGTATGTAAGGGCAAGGAGATCGCCTACTTCGTGAAGATCTACCGCTAGTGAGGCAAGTCCTTCGTGGGCGACGGCCATGGTGGGATAGACAAGGTTGCTTCTTCATGGACCCTTCGTGGGTGGATCCCTCCGTGGACTCGCGCAACCGTTAACCTTCGTGGGTTGAAGTCTCCATCAACGTGGATGTACGATAGCACCACCTATCGGAACCACGACAAAAACATCTGTGTCTCCAATTGTGTTTGAATCCTCCAAAACCCTTCCCTTTACATTCTTGCAAGTTGCATGCTTTACTTTCCGCTGCTCATATACTCTTTGCTTGCTTGCTTGTTATGTATTGTGAATGTTAAACTTGTGCCTAAACTCCACTTCAACTTAAAGAAGTTAAAAACTGCAACTTTGATACTTAGTGTCTAATCACCCCCCTCTAGACACCTCTTCTCAAGGTCCTACACTGACCCTCCGGGCTGTTGAGTAATGTGGCTCAGGTCATCGGCGTCTGGTGGTCGCACATATGTGCCCTGGAAGTTGTCGAGGAATGCGTCTTCCAGGTTTTCCCAACTGCCAATGGAATTTGCTGGCAGGCTATTTAACCAGTGCCGGGCTGGTCCTTTGAGCTTAAGCGGGAGATACTTGATGGCGTGCACATCATCTCCGTGGGCCATGTGAATGTGGTGAAGAAAATCTTTGATCCATACTGCGGGTTCTGTTGTGCCATCATATGATTCGATGTTTACGGGTTTGAACCCTTCTGGGAATTCATGATCCATTACTTCGTCAGTGAAGCATAGGGGGTGTGCGGTGCCTCTGTGCCGGGCTATGTGGCTATGCAGCTCGAATTGGTCTCGGTTGCTGTGTTCGGCCCGGCCGGACTTGTCAATGATATATCCGGCGCGACGGCCATCGTCGCGCGTTGGGTCGCGCCCCCGCGATCCGTAGATAAATCTTGGTTGTCCTGCTTTGTTTTCCAGAATGTCTTGCAGGTCTTGCCTGTTGCCATGAGCCGTAGTGTATCGGCGTGGGGGTGCGGGCTGGTATCCGGGCTGACATCCCATTTTATCCCGGCCACGGGATGGCCGGTCAGCCGTTTGACGTTCGAGTCCATATTCCTCGACTGCCAGGACTTCAGTCCATATATCTGTGACTAGATCTTGATCAGCTTGGAGTTGCTGTTGCTTCTTCTTCAGGCTCCTCGAAGTGGCTATAAGCCTGCGCTTGAAGCGCTCCTGCTCTACAGGATCCTCAGGCACGCCGAATTCGTCGTCGCCGAGGCTAATCTCATCTTCGAAGGGGGGCATGTAGTTGTCCTCCTCCGGGTATGCGTCCGTCGCCTATTCTTCTGGGCTGACCTGCTCATCTTCCTGTTCGGCCTGCTCGAAGGCACGCTGGTCAGGGTCATATTCTTCTTCGGTGCCATCCGGATTATTTTTGTCTCCGGGGCCGATATTGCTGTGGCGGGGCTTGGAGCGGCGCCGACGACGCCCATGCTTTACTCTTTTTCCCGAGGGGTTATCCTCCGTTGCCTCATCGCCATTGGTTTCCTTCAGAGTGTCCACCATATATATATCGTATGAGGAGGTGGCCGTCCACCGCCCTGTGAGAGGTGGCTCCTGTAATTCTCCTACATCATCGTCCATACGGTCGATGTCTTCAGAGTCAAAGTCAAGCACGTCGGTTAGATCATCGATCGTGGCAATGAAGTGGGTGGTGGGTGGGCAACGAATTCCGTTGTCGTCTGCTTCCCACTCAAGCCGGACATAGTTAGGCTCGGAGTCTCCTGACAAGGATAGATACTTCAATTAGTTAAGCATGTCGCCAAAGGGCGAGTGCTGAAAGACGTCCGCCGTGGTGAACTCCATCACCGGAGCCCAACCTGGTTCGGCGGGCTCAGGGACGCGCGGACTGGAACCTACAACCGGATATGAATCCGGGGGTCCGAAGTCACAGGCTCCCTCAAAAGTGAGGCCTGTGTTCGGCTCCATCACCGATGAGGGTACGGCCTACGGGGCGGCGTCCAGCCCTCCATCCTTAGGCAACGCAACCTTCCCCGGATTTAGATCCCGGGCTTCTACCGGGGTGATATCCCGAGCATCGTCTGACAGCAGGTCTAAGCCGTGATCATCGTGATTGTTCGGCAATCCTGGTGCTTGCTACCTCTTGAGCACTGCGTTGGATTTCCCCGAAGAGGAGAGGATGATGCACTAGAGTAGCGTAAGTATTTCCCTCTATTTTTGAGAACCAAGGTATCAATCCAGTAGGAGACCACACACAAGTCCCTCGTACCTACACAAAACGATAGCAACTCGCAACCAACGCTTAGGGGTTGTCAATCCCTTCACGGTCACTTACGAGAGTGAGATCTGATAGAGATAATATTTTTGGTATTTTTGATAGATAGATGCAAAGTAAAAAGTAAAAGCAAAGCAAGTAAATAAAGTGATATAGATTGATATGATGAGAATAGACCCGGGGGCCATAGGTTTCACTAGTGGCTTCTCTCGAGAGCATAAGTATTCTACGGTGGGTGAACAAATTACTGTTGAGCAATTGACAGAATTGAGCATAGTTATGAGTATATCTAGGTGATGATCATGTATATAGGCATCACGTCCAAAACAAGTAGATCGAAACGATTCTGCATCTACTACTATTACTCCACTCATCGACCGCTATCCAGCATGCATCTAGAGTATTAAGTAAAAACAGAGTAACGCCGTAAGCAAGATTACATGATGTAGAGGGATAAATTCATGCAATATGATAAAACCCCATCTTGTTATCCTCGATGGCAACAATACAATACGTTCCTTGCAACTCTTTCTGTCATTGAGTAAGGACACCGCAAGATTGAACCCAAAGCTAAGCACTTCTCCCATAGCAAGAACTACCAATCTAGTTGGCCAAACCAAAAAGATAATTCGAAGAGACTTGCAAAGATAACTCAATCATACATAAAAGAATTCAGAGAAGAATCAAATATTTTCCATAGATAATACTGGATCATAAACCCACAATTCATCGGTGTCAACAAACACACCACAAAAAGAAGATTACATCGAATAGATCTCCACGAGAGAGGGGGAGAACATTGTATTGAGATCCAAAAAGAGAGAAGAAGCCATCTAGCTACTAGCTATGGACCCAAAGGTCTGAAGTAAACTACTCACACTTCATCGGAGGGGCCATGGTGATGATGTAGAAGCCCTCCGTGGTGGATGCCCCCTCTGGCGGAGCTCCGGAACAGGCCCCAAGATGGGATCTCGTGGATACAAAAAGTTGTGGTGGTGGAATTAGGTTTTTGGCTCCTGTTCTGATCGTTTAGGGATACGTAGGTATATATAGGAGAAAGGAGTACGTCGGTGGAGCTCCGAGGGGCCCACGAGGTAGGGGGCGCGCCCAGGGGGGCGCCCTCCACCCTCGTGACCGCCTCTGGCGCTTCTTGGAGTAGGGTCCAAGTCTCCTGGGTCACGTTCGGTTGGAAAATCATGATCCCGAAGGTTTCCTTCTGTTTGGACTCCATTTGATATTCTGTTTCTTTGAAATACTGAAAAAGGCAAAAAACAACAATTCTGGGCTGGGCCTCCGGTTAATAGGTTAGTCCCAAAAGTAATATAAAAGTGAAAAATAAAGCCCAATATAGTCCAAAACAGTAGATAAAGTAGCATGGAGCAATCAAAAATTATAGATACATTGGAGACGTATCAAGCATCCCCAAGCTCAATTCCTGCTCGTCCTCGAGTAGGTAAATGATACTTTGGCATAATTTCAATGTAAAACTTCCTAATTGTGATATGAATATTCAGATCCGAAAGATTCAGGACAAAAGTTCATATTGACACAAAAATAATAATACTTCAAGCATACTAATCAAAGCAATCATGTCTTCTCAAAATAACATGGCAAAAGAAAGTTCATCCCTACAAAATCATATAGTTAGGCTATGCTTCATTTTCGTCACACAAAGATGTTCCCAACTTCTATACCCCCGATGACAAGCCAAGCAATTGTTTCATACTTCAATAATCTCAAACTTTTTCAACCTTCACGCAATACATGAGCGTGAGCCATGGATATAGCACTATGGGTGGAATAGAATATGATGATGGGGATCTTGCGGAGAAGACAAAAAAAGAGAGAAAGTCTCACGTTGACGAGGCTAATCAACGGGATATGGAGATGCCCATCAATTGATGTCAACATGAGGAGTAGGGATTGCCATGGAACGGATGCACTAGAGCTATGAATGCTCAACAAAAGAAAACTAGTGGGTGTGCATCCAACTTGCTTGCTCACGAAGACCTAGGGCATTTTGAGGAAGCCCATCGTAGGAATATACAAGCCAAGTTCTATAATGAAAAATTCCCACTAGTATAAAAAGACAACTTATGAGACTCACTACATGAAAAACAAGGTGCTACTTTGAAGCACAATATATGAGACTCACTACATGAAGAACAAAGTGCTACTTTGAAGCACAAGTGTGGAAAAAGAGATAGTAGCATTGCCCTTTTTATATTTTTTTGGGCCTTTCTTTTTTTATTTTTGGCCTTTATCTTTTTTTATTTGGGCAATGCTCTAATAATGATGATCATCACACTTCTATTAATTACAACACAAGGATTACAACTCAAAACTTAGAACAAGATATGACTCTATATGAATGCCTCTGGCGGTGTACCGGGATGGTGCAATGAATCAAGAGTGACATGTATGAAAAATAATGCATGGTGGCTTTGCCACAAATACAATGCCAACTACAAGATCATGCAATGGCAATATGACAAATGTAATGCATGTCATGATGATGATGGTGGAAGTTGCATGGCAATATATCTCGGAATGGCTATGGAAATGCCATAATAGGTAGTATGGTGGTTGTTTTGAGGAAGATATAAGGAGGTTTATGTGTGAGAGAGCGTATCGTATCACGGGGTTTGGATGCACCGGCAAAGTTTGCACCAACTCTCAAGGTGAGAAAGGGAAATTCACGGTACCGAAGACGCTAGCAAAGGCGGAAAGGTGAGAGTGCGTATAATCCATGGACTCAACATTAGTCAAAAGGACTCATATACTGTCATAAAAAATTCAAGTACTATGCGCATGCTCCTAGGGGGATAGATTGGTAGGAAAAGACCATCGCTCGTCCCCGACCGCCACTCATAAGGATGCACAAGCCAGGTACACTTCATGTTTCAAATTTGTTACATAACTTTAACCATATGTGCATGCTACGGGATTTGCAAACTTCAACACAAGTATTTCTCAAATTCATAATCACCCAACTAGCATGACTATGATATTATCACCTCCATTTCTCAAAACAATTATCAAGCATCAAACTTATCTTAGTATTCAATTCACTCAAAAGAAAGTTTCACATATCTTGAACACCAAGTATATTAACATTAAGCAAATTACCATGCTATTAAAGACTCTCAAAATAATCTAAGTGAAGCATGAGAGGTCAAATAGTTTATTTAAAACAAATCCACCACCGTACTCTAAAAGATCTAAGTGAAGTACTAGAGCAAAAATTATCACGCTCAAAAGATATAAGTGAAACACTATGAGCAAAACTATCAAGCTCAAAAGATATAAGCGAAGTACATAGAGTATTCTAACAAATTCCAAATCATGTATGGCTCTCTCAAAATATGTGTACAGCAAGGATGATTGGGGTAAACTAACAAGCAAATACACAAATAATACAAGACGCTCCAAGCAAAACACATATCATGTTGGTGAATAAAAATATAGCTCCAAGTAAATTACCGATGGAAGTGGACGAAAGAGGGGATGCCTTCCGGGGCATCCCCAAGCTTTGACTTTTTGGTGTCCTTGGATTATCTTGGGGGTGCCATGGGCATACCCAAGCTTAGGCTCTTGCCACTCCTTGTTCCATAATCCATCAAAAGAATTCACCCAAAACTTCAAAACTTCACAACACAAAACTCAACAGAAATCTCGTGAGCTCCGTTAGAGAAAGAAAACAAAATAATACTTCAAGTTACTGTAATGAACTCATTCTTTGTTTATATTGGTGTTAAACCTAATGTATTCCAACTTCTCTATGGTTTATAAATTAATTTACTAGCCATAGATTCATCAAAATAAGCAAACAAGACACGAAAAACAGAATCTCTCAAAAACAGAACAGTCTGTAGCAATCTGTAACTAACGCAAACTTCTGGAACTCTAAAACTTCTACCAAAATAGGAAGTCCTGGAAAATTTGTTTATTGGTCATCAGCAAAAAGAATCAACGCAAAATCACGTTCCTGTGATTTATGATAATTATATTCGTGCGCGCAAAGTTTCTGTTTTTCAGCAGAATCAAATCAACTATCATCGTAGGTTATCCTATAGGTCCTACTTGACACAAACACTAATTAAAACATAAAACCACATCCAAACAGAAGTTAGATGGATTATTTATTCCTAAACAGAAGCAAAAACAAAAAACATAAAATAAAATTGGGTTGCCTCCCAACAAGCGCTATCGTTTAACGCCCCTAGCTAGGCATAAAAGCGAGGATAGATCTAGGTATTGCCTTCTTTGGTAGGCAATCCATAACTGGCTCTCATGATAGATTCATAAGGTAATTTTATTTTCTTTCTAGGGAAGTGTTCCATACCCTTCTTTAAGGGAAATTGGAATCTAATATTCCCTTCCTTCATATCAATAATTGCACCAATCGTTCTAAGGAAAGGTCTACCAAGAATAATAGGACACGAAGGATTGCAATCTATATCAAGAACGATAAAAATCTACGGGCACATAATTCCTATTTGCAAAAATAAGAACATCATTAATTCTCCCCATAGGTTTTTAAATAGTGGAATCCGCAAGATGCAAGTTTAGAGAGCAATCATCAAAATCACGGAAATCTAGCAAATCACATAAAGTTTTGGGAATAGTAGAAACACTAACACCCAAATCACATAAAGCATGAAACTCATAATCTTTAATTTTAATTTTAAAAGTAGGTTCCTACTCATCATAGAGTTTTCTAGGGATAGAAACTTTCAACTCAAGTTTTTCTTCATAAGATTGCATCAAGGCATCAATAATGTGTTCGGTAAAGGCTTTATTTTGACTATAAGCATGAGGAGATTCTAGCACGGATTGCAACAAGGAAATACAATCAATCAAAGAGAAATTTTCATAATTAAATTCCTTGAGATCCAAAATAGTGGGTTTAGCAACATCACGGTTTTTATTTATTTCAATCCCACTTTCATCAATTTCATCATCAAGATCTAGAAACTCCGAATTCTTAAAAGGCCTTCTAGGTAAAGGAAGATAATCTTCAGATTCATCAAGATTCATATTGCAAAACAAAGATTTAATGGGGGACACATCAATAACTTTTAGATCTTCATCTTCATTTTCATAGGGATTCGGTTTAGCAGCCATCTTATTGACTAAGGTAGCTTACATATCCGAAATTTCAGCGGTCATCTTTTAAGCCCTTATACCATTGAATTCTTTAGACATATCATCGAGTTCTTTATTCATAAAGCTCACGAAACTTTTTTGTTCCTTAAGTTCGTTTCTAAAGAAATTATTGTGCTCGAATTGTAAAACCATAAACTTTCTAACATTGCTTTCGATCTCCTCTAGCCTTTTAAGGTGAAGGTCACCAAATCTAGGTAGAGCCATTGCAACAAAATGACAAACTAACACAAGAGAAAGCAGGAAGGCAACGAGGAAAAGGCAAACGGGAAGAGAGGAGGAGATTGGGAAAGAGAAGGCGAACAAAACGGCAAGGGTGAAGTGGGGGAGAGGAAAACGAGAGGCAAATGGCAAATAATGTAATGCGAGAGATAGGGATTGCGATGGGTACTTGGTATGGTTGACTTGCTTGCGTGAGCCTCCCCGGCAACGGTGCCAGAAATTCTTCTTGCTACCTCTTGAGCACTGCGTTGGATTTCACCGAAGAGGAGAGGATGATGCAGTAAAGTAGTATAAGTATTTCCCTCAGTTTTTGAGAACCAAGGTATCAATCCAGTAGGAGACCACGCACAAGTCCCTCGTACCTACACAAAACGATAGCAACTCGCAACCAACACTTAGGGGTTGTCAATCCCTTCACGGTCACTTACGAGAGTGAGATCTGATAGAGATAATATTTTTGGTATTTCTGATAGATAGATGCAAAGTAAAAAGTAAAAGCAAAGTAAAAACAAAGCAAGTAAATAAAGAGATATAGATTGATATGATGAGAATAGACCCGGGGACCATAGGTTTCACTAGTGGCTTCTCTCGAGAGCATAAGTATTCTACGGTGGGTGAACAAATTACTGTTGAGCAATTGACAGAATTGAGCATAGTTATGAGTATATCTAGGCGATGATCATGTATATAGGCATCACGTCCAAAACAAGTAGATCGAAACGATTCTGCATCTACTACTATTACTCCACTCATCGACCGCTATCCAGCATGCATCTAGAGTATCAAGTAAAAACAGTGTAACGTCGTAAGAAAGATGATATGATGTAGAGGGATAAATTCATGCAATATGATAAAAACCCCATCTTGTTATCCTCGATGGCAACAATACAATATGTGCCTTGCAACTCTTTCTGTCACTGAGTAAGGACACCGCAAGATTGAACCCAAAGCTAATTAAGCACTTCTCGCATAGCAAGAACTACCAATCTAGTTGGCCAAACCAAAAAGATAATTCGAAGAGACTTGCAAAGATAACTCAATCATACATAAAAGAATTCAAAGAAGAATCAAATATTTTCCATAGATAATACTGGATCATAAACCCACAATTCATCGGTCTCAACAAACACACCGCAAAAAGAAGATTACATCGAATAGATCTCCACGAGACAGGGGGAGAACATTGTATTGAGATCCAAAAAGAGAGAAGAAGCCATCTAGCTACTAGCTATGGACCCGAAGGTCTGAAGTAAACTACTCACACTTCATCGGAGGGGCCATGGTGATGATGTAGAAGCTCTCCGTGGTGGATGCCCCCTCCGGCGGAGCTCCGGAACAGGCCCCAAGATGGGATCTCGTGGATACAGAAAGTTGCGGTGGTGGAATTAGGTTTTTGGCTCCTGTTCTGATCGTTCGGGGATATGTAGGTATATATAGGAGGAAGAAGTACGTCGGTGGAGCTCTGAGGGGCCCACGAGGTAGGGGGCGCGCCCAGGGTGGGTCCTCCACCCTCGTGACCGCCTCTGGCGCTTCTTGGAGTAGGGTCCAAGTCTCCTGGGTCACGTTCGGTTGGAAAATCATGATCCCGAAGGTTTCATTCCGTTTGGACTCCCTTTGATATTCTATATCTTCGAAATACTAAAAAAGGCAAGAAACAGCAATTCTGGGCTGGGCCTCCGGTTAATAGGTTAGTCCCAAAAGTAATATAAAAGTGAAAAATAAAGCCAAATATAGTCCAAAACAGTAGATAAAGTAGCATGGAGCAATCAAAAATTATAGATATGTTGGAGACGTATCAGTGCTGGCCCGAATCCGTCGAAGATCAAGTCTCCGCGAATATCCGCTGGGTAGTTCAAGTTTCCGAACCTGACCTGGTGGCCAGGGGCATAGCTATCGATCTGCTCCAGGTGGCCAAGCGAATTGGCCCGCAGCGTGAAGCCGCCGAACACGAAGATCTGTCCGGGGAGGAAAGTCTCGCCCTGGACAGCGTCGTTGGTGATGATTAAAGGAGCCATCGAGCCTGATAGCGACGGCACAAAGGAACTCGCAATGAAAGCACCAATGTCGGTGTCAAAACCGGCGGATCTCGGGTAGGGGGTCCCGATCTGCGCGTCAAGGCTGATGGTAACACGAAGCAAGGGACACAGATGTTTACCCAGGTTCGGGCCCTCTCGATGGAGGTAAAACCCTACTTCCTGCTTGATTAATATTGATGATATGGGTAGTACAAGAGTAGATCTACCACGAGATCGTAGAGGCTAAACCCTAGGAGCTAGCCTATGATGGTATGATTGTAAATGTGATCGGCCTTCTAAGGACCAACCTCTCCGGTTTATATAGACACCGGAGAGGGCTAGGGTTTACATGGAGTCGGTTACAAGAAAGGAAACACAATATCCGGATCGCCAAGCTTTCCTTCCATGCAAAGGAGAGTCCCATCCGGACACGGGCCGAAGTCTTGAGTCTTGTATCTTCACGCTTCAATAGTCCAGATGTTGTACACAGTCTGGCTGTCCAGATACCCCCTAATCCAGGACTCCCTCAACAGCCACCTACAGCGGCGAGGAGTGGGAGCCCAGGGACAAGCCCCTGGCTAAGTCGTAAGTATTCAAACACTACAATACTCCCGGTATGTTTGGATTTATAGCTTCTTATTATGTCAAACATGCATGTGTAGTCCAGCCAAATCCCACATCAATGTATCCTCTTTGGAGGGGTCTCTGGGCCCGTCGGCGATGAACAACGATTCACTCCTGACAGCCTCCTCCCCCAGGCCTGCAGACGACACCGAGGTGTTGTCTCAAAGGATACCGGGCCAAGGGGAGATAGTTTTGGGGACGCCCCCTGGCGAA
>NC_041383.1:308999985-309087708 GCF_002162155.2 Triticum dicoccoides | reverse complement strand
TGGACTCTTATAACGGGGGCCACAACAAGTTTGGCCCCCAGCCAAATACGGCTCCAAAACCCCAAGTGGTTCCGGATTCAGGCTGGCAGCCTCTCCCTAAGGAGGGCGTGCCGCCTGTACCGATGACCTCTGTCCATCCAGAGACACCAGACAACTTGCTGGAAGCACTTCGCGGTGCTTCCATTAATGAAGAACACCGTACTCTTATGAGTACGGTGATTGAGAAGTTCCGTTCCTGCGCTAGCCTCCTAACAGGCTTTGAGGTAAAAAATAAAATTGTAAGAGAATATCACAGTATAGACAGTAGCCCCTGATGCTTTGTTTGGTGTTCGGAAAGAAAAGCCAAACAGAGGATCAAATAACGTTCGTAGGAGTCTAATAGAAGATGTCTATGTGAATAAGCAGGCATTGCTGCTGGCCGCTGCCGCTCGTACTGCAGAGGTCTCCAGACTGAAGCGGGACCTGTAGCGAATGGAGGGAGAGCTCGGCCTCGTGAAGAGGCAGCTCGAGGAAAGTCAAGCTACGCAATACCCCGTCTGTGTATTTATAAAGAAAAAATGGTATCTGCTGATAGAAGCATCATGAATTTTGGTAGGGGCCACGACTGAAGTGGCAGCCCTCAAAAAGGCGTTGGCCGAGGCCGAAGACAAAGCGGCTAAGGAGCGCAACGAGCGCGTGAAGAAAGAGGCCCGGGTCAACGAGGTCGAGCAAGAGCTCAAGGGTTTCGTCCATAAATACGAGTCTTTGGAGCGCGACTCCAAGACTCAAGAATTCGAGCTTGCTAAGGCCCTTCAGAGCATGCAAGACGCCAAAGCCGAAGCACAAAAGGCCCTCTAGGAGATTCAGGTGGCCAAGAAGATTGCGGAGGGTAAGTCATTCATTATGCAAAGCAAGCATGTGAAGGAGAATTTCCTTTTACATACCCGAATTTGGAGCTCTCCAGGAGCGTTCGCAGATCTACTGCACAGCATATCTGATGCCGCGGAGTTCTACCGAGCCGAAGAAGGGAGCTCGACGGAGAAGTTGTTCTGGTCTCAATATCTTTGGACATAACATTCGATGCCCTTGAGCGACCAGCTGAAGCAACTGGTCAAGCTGCATAAGGCAGCCAAACTAGACATGAAGGACCTCACAATCCGGCTGTGGCCTGCCGAGCCTATGCCCAGCAACTACTTCGGTCTCGTGAAGCGTCTTGTGAGTGCCTGCCCGCGACTTGAAGTCATAAAGCGGTCGGTTTGCATTGAATGTGCGTGAATGGCCTTCGCCCGTGCAAAAGTGCACTGGGCGAAGATGGATGCCGAGAAGCTAATGACTGAGGGGCCACCGAAGGGCAAGGAGCACCGGCGGCCCGAGAAGTATTATGACAGTGTCCTGAAGGACTCCCGCCTTGTGGCGGAGCAATGTGTTAAGGATGTAATTTTTGAGTGAATGCACTCATTTTATGCTGTAATATGAAACAAGTTCATTTGCGTAATATAACAATTGTTGATTTAAAATTGTACCTCCTATGCGGCCGCTTACAAAATCTAAGAGTTGGCCAGTCGTCGGCTTCTGCCCCCATGTAACTAGTACAGGGGTGTTTGGGATAAATCTAAACACTCTTTATCCAATTTTTTGGTCCTTTAAGGAGGTGTTTAGCGCAACGAACAAGGCAATCGGACTATACAACTTTATCACTCTCACTTAGCCATAGAAGTTCTATAATTTTAAATTTTGGCACAGCCCTTGGTATTCGGAAGGCCAAAATTGGGGCGCTATACACGCCTAAATCGGACAAAGACCGATTCCTCGCCTGAAGCGGAAAAAATCTTTAGGGATTTGAAACCTTTCAAACAGCGACCAGCTCTCGCCGCATCATGATAGTCAGTTTTCGGCTTTCTCTACTGAGGTGCTCGTCCGGAAGAACCGACACACAATCGCAGTAGTTCTCCCTTTACTACCCTAGCCGATATAGCGGAACATAGGGTAGCAAGCACAGGAGTCGGGCAACCCAACTATTGACCCAAGACGTGATTCGGAGCTGATGCATATAGTGCTATAAGTTCCGGGTGTCGCACTGTCGAAAGTGTTCGGAGTTTCTTGCCGTGTTACGGGGTACACTGAAGCCCCTGGCAAACTGAACGTACCAAAATGTACAGGGGCAAAAGAGTAAAGGAGAAAAAGAAATGTAGTAATAAGATGACGCTATACATTATTTTTCATTCTTATGATATGTCAAGGCGTGTGTATACAAGTAGTGCGATAAGCAAATAGGACTATTTGACATGCCCTAACCAAGAGCGAGCTGCGTGTGGGTATGTAAAATAGGTATATCGATCGTTATCAGAGACCACCTGGGGATTCCCTTGTACGTCAAAGCTCCTTGCCTCCTTGGTGTTTCCATCCCGTGAGGAGTCCGATAATTAGGTTATCGGAAGAGCCTCAAGAAGATAGGGACCTGAAAGAAAGAAAAGGGTGAAGGTATACGGATCCTGAGGCGGTTGAGCCGCATTGTGGACCGCATTCTTGCTGTGCCTCCGTATATGCCCATCGTATTTTATGTGCGTAATTATGTATGCGCGTTACAAATTTTACCGCCTGACTGGGGCTGGGACAGAGGCCGAATTGCTAGGCGAGCTCTGGACGGGCCGGATGATCTTGTTGCAGAGCACTTCAAACTCGCTTGACGGTGTCCGGAGGCTTTATTGCCGAACTGGAGGTCTGCCTAAGAAGGCTGCTCTGTACTTCTACTGCGAGGGCTGCAGTGTGCTCCTCTGTACGGAGGGAGCGCTCTGTGTTTCCATTGACTGTTATAACCCCGCGAGGTCCGGGCATCTTGAGCTTGAGGTAGGCATAGTGGGGCACCGCATTGAATCTGGCAAATGTGGTTCGTCCAAGCAGTCCATGACAGCCACTTCGGAAGGGGACGATATCGAAGATTAACTCCTCGCTTCGGAAGTTGTCAGGAGATCCGAAGTCTACTTCTAGTGTGATTGAGCCCGTGCAATAGACCTCTACACCTGGTATCACACCTTTAAAGGTGGTTTTGGTGGGTTTGATCCTTGAGGGATCGATGCCCATTTTGCGCAGTGTATCCTGATAGAGCAGGTTCATGCTACTGCCACCATCCATAAGGACTCGCGTGAGATGGAAACCGTCAATGATGGGGTCAAGGACCAGTGCGGCTGAGCTGCCATGGCAGATGCTGGTCGGATGGTCCCTGCGATCAAAGGTGATCGGACAGGAAGACCATGGGTTGAATTTTGGGGCGACTGGCTCCATCACATAGACGTCCCTTAGTGAACTCTTCCGCTCCTGCTTGGGAATATGGGTGGCGTATATCATGTTCACTGTTTTTACTTGCGAAGGAAATTTCTTCTGTCCTCCTGTGTTCGGCGGTCGGGGCTCCTCGTTGTCATCACTATGCAGCCCATTTTCCTTGTTTTCGGCATTCAACTTGCCGACCTGTTTAAATACCCAACATTCTCTGTTTGTGTGGTTGGCTGGTTTATCAGGGGTGCCGTGGATTTGACATGAGCGATCAAGTATGAAGTCCACACTGGACGGGCTTGGATTGTTTCTTTTAAATGGCTTTTTCCGCCGACCGGAGTTGGAGCCACTGAATCCAGCATTGACGGCCGTGTCTTCGGCGTTATCGCCATCATTGCGATGCTTGTGTCTGTTGTGCCGGGGCTTGTCGTTGCTGTCTCCGCCGTCTGAAGTGCCATGTTTTCTTGATGTGTTGTTGCTACGAGCCAACCAGCTATCTTCGCCCGCACAAAAGCGGGTCATAAGTGTCGTAAGGGCTGCCATGGACTTCAACCTCTCTTGGCCGAGGTGTCGGGCCAGCCACTTGTCACGGATGTTATGCTTAAAGGCCTCAAGGGCTTCGGCATTCGGACAGTCGGCAATTTAGTTCTTTTTAGTTAGGAACCGAGTCCAGAATTTCCTAACTCACTCTCCGTGCTGTTGGGTTATGTGACTTAAGTCCTCAGCGTCCGGTGGTCGCACATAAGTGCCCTGGAAGTTGTCGAGGAATGCGTCTTCCAGGTTCTCCCAACTGCCAATGGAGTTTCCCGGCAGACTATTCAGTCAATGCTGAGCTGGTCCCATGAGCTTTAGTGGGAGGTACTTGATGGCATGTAGATCGTCGCCGCGGGCCATGTGAATGTGGAGAAGGAAATCTTCAATCCATACAACGGGGTCTGTTGTCCCATCATATGGTTCGATGTTCACGGGCTTAAACCCTTCTAGGAATTCATGCTCCATTACTTCGTCAGTGAAGCATAGGGGGTGTGCGGCGCCTCTATGTCGGGCTACATCGTGACGCAGTTCAGAGGAATCTGGTCTGCTGTGTTCGGCCCGGACGGATTTGTATTTAGTATATCCGGCGTGGTGGTCATCGTCACGCGTTGTGGCGTGCCCCCATGATCCTTAATCGATCTTGACTGTCCTGCTTTATTTTCCAATTCGTCTTGCAGGTCCTGCGTGTAGCCCTGGGCCTTCGTGTCATCTGTTTGACGACAGGGTACGGGCTGGTGTTCGGCCTTATATGCCACTTTGTCTCGGCCACGAGGTGGTCGGTCAGCCGTATCCTGTGCTTGTAGTGTAGGCTCTAGTGCCTCGTCCTCAAATTGAGGTAACAACCTGCGCCTCGGGTAACTTTTGGTTGGGCGCACGAGTCCATATTCCTCGGCTGCCAGGACCTCGGTTCATCTGTCAGTAAGCAGATTTTGATCAGCTTGAAGCTACTGCTGCTTTTTCTTCAGGCTCTTTGCAGTGGCTATAAGCCGGCGCTTGAAGCGCTCCTGCTCGATGGGATCCTCAGGCACGATAAATTCTTTGTCACCGAGGCTCACCTCGTCTTTGGAAAGGGTCATGTAATTCTCATCCTCTGAGTCTCCATCTATTGCCTCTTCGTCAGGGCTAGCTTGCCCATCCTCCCGTCCGGCTTGCTTTAGGCTTTGCTGGGCGGCATCCTTTGGAGTACTATTGTCTCTTGTGCCGGTATTGCTGTTTTTGCTATGGCGGGGTTTAGAGCGGTGCCGCTGACGTCGACACTTAGGTTGCTTCTCAAGAGGGTCACCCTCCGTTGCATCCTTTTCATCCTCGCCATTTTTTTCTTTGGGTGTGTCCACCATATATATATATCATATGCTGAGGTGGCTGTCCAGCGCCCTGTGGGCGGTGGTTCCTGTTCTTCTCCGGCATCGTCGTCCATGCCGTCGATGTCCTTGGAGTTGAAATCAAGCATGTCGGTTAAGTCATCGACAGTGGCTATTAAGTGGGTGGTGGGTGGGTGATGAATTTCTTCATTGTCTGCTCCCCATTCAAGCCAGACACAGTTTGACCAAGGGTCTCCTGACAGGGAGAGAGATTTTAATGAATTTAGCACATTCCCCAAGGGCGAGTGCTGAAAGATATCTGCAGAGCTAAACTCCATGATCGGTGCCCAGCTAGGTCCAATGGGCATGGATGTACGCGGTTCGGATCCTATGGCCGGAGACGAGTCCGGGGGTCCGGCGGCACAGACCTCCTTGGAAGTGAGATCTGCGTTCGGCTCCATCGCCGCTGAGTGTGTGGCCTCCGTGGCGGGGTCCATCCACCCATCCTCAGATGGCACGATCTGCTCCGGATTTAAAGCCGGGGCAGCTACATGCGTGATCTCCTGAACAACGTCTGATGGCAGATGTAAGTCATGCTCATCGCGACCGTAGGGCGCACCTGTCATGGGCTCGAAATCATCAAAGATCAAAGTCTCCGCGGATGTCGGTAGTGTAGTTCAGGTTTCCAAATCTGACCTGATGGTCTGGGGCGTAGCTATCGATCTGCTCCAGATGGCCAAGCGAGTTGGCCCGTAGTGCGAAGCTGCCGAATATGAAGATCTGTGCGGGGAGGAAAACCTCACACAGGACCGCATCATTGTAGATGATCGGAGGAGCCATCAAGCCTTATGTTGACGACACAGTGGAACTCTCAATGAAAGCACCAATGTCGGTGTCAAAACCAGCGGATCTCGGGTAGGGGGTCCCGAACTGTGCGTCTAAGGATAATGGTAACAGGAGGCGGGGGAAACAATGTTTACCCAAGTTCGGGCCCTCTCTATGGAGGTAATACCCTACTTCCTGCTTGATTGATCTTGATGATATGAGTATTACAAGAGTAGATCTACCACGACATCATAGAGGCTAAACCCTAGAAGCTGGCCTATGATTATGATTGTTGTTGTCCTACGGACAAAACCCTCCGGTTTATATAGACATCGGAGAGGGCTAGGGTTACACAGAGTCAGTTATAGCGAAGGAAATCTACATATCTGAATTGCCAAGCTTGCCTTCCACGCAAAGGAGAGTCCCACCCGGTCACGGGACAAAGTCTTCAATCTCGTATCTTCATAGTCCAACAGTCCGGCATAAGCATATAGTCCGGCTGTTTGAGGACCCCCTAATTTAGGACTCCCTCAGCTGGAGCCTGTCCTACCAAGGTACAACACGGCTGACCGACCACCATGTGGCCGGGACAAAGCGGCACCTCGAGCTGAACACCAGCCCACACTACCTCGCCGAACAAATGGAAATAGAACGGCTCAGGGATATACACATGACCTGCGACGCGATTTGGAAAAGAGAGTAGGTCAGACAAGATCAATCTATGGATCACGGGGACGTGCCTCGACATTAGACGATGGCCATCCGGCTGAACATGACAAACATAACAACGTCCGGGCCAAAACCGTAGACGAGCTCCATCCGAGCTATGTCACAACCTAGCCCGATATAGAGGCGCCGCACACCCCCTTTGCTTCACTAACGAAGTAATGGGACATGATTCCCAGAAGAGTTTAAACCAGTGAACATCGAATCATATGATGGCACAACAGACCCCACGGTATGGATTGAGGATTTTCTTCTCCACATTCATATGGCCTGCGGCAATGATCTTCACGCCATCAAATACCTCCCGCTCAAACTCAAGGGACCAGCTAGATAGTGGTTAAACAGTCTGCTCGAAAACTCAATTGGCAACTGGGAGGAATTGGAGGGCGCCTTCCTTAACAATTTCCAAGGCACATATGTCCGACCGCCGGATGCCGATGACCTAAGTCATATAATCCAACAACCCGGAGAGTCAGCCAGGAAATTCTGGACTCGGTTCCTAACTAAAAAGAAACAAATCGTCGACTGCCCAGACGTTGAAGCCCTAGCGGCGTTTAAGCACAGCATCCACGATGAATGGCTAGCCAGACACCTAGGCCAAGAAAAACAGAAGTCCATGTCAGCCCTTACGACACTCATGACCCGCTTCTATGCGGGCGAAGACAGCTGGCTAGCCCATAGCAACAACAATACAAGCGAACCTGGCACTTCCGAAGCCAGAAATAGCAACGACGAGCCCCAAGGAAATAGACATAAGCTTCGAAACAACAGTGATAGTACCGAAGACATGACGGTCAACACCGGATTCAGCGGCTCTAAGTCCGTCAGTGGAAGAAGCCCTTTAAAAGGAACAATCCGGGCCCGTCCAGTCTGGACCGCATACTCGATCGACCATGCCAAATCCATGGCACTCCGAATAAACCAGCCAATCATACCAACAAGGAATGTTGGGTTTTCAAACAAGCCGGCAAGTTAAACGCCGAGAATAAGGAGAAAGGGTCGCAAAGCAAGGACGATGATGAGGAACCCCGACCACCAAACACAGGGGGACAGAAGAAATCCCCCCCCCCCCCAAGCTAAAATGGTGAGCATGATATACGCCACCCATATCCCCAAGAAGGAGCGCAAGCGTGAACTCAGGGACGTCTACGCGATGGAGCCAGTCGCCCCAAAATTCAACCCATGGTCCTCCTGTATGATCACCTTCGATCGCAGGGACCGCGCCTGGATCCGCATACCTTCACCTTTTCTTTGTCATTTCAGGTTTTTTCTCTTCTTGATGCTTTTTCCGATAACCTGATCATCGGACCCATCATGGGACGGATACACCAAGAAGGCAAGGGGTTTAGACGTACAAGGGAATTCCCAGGTGGTCTCTGCTAATGATCATTATACCTGTTTTAAATACCCACACGCAGCTCGCCCATGGTCATGGCATGTTAAATAGCCTCACTTTCTTATCGCATTACTTGTACAAGTACGCCTCGAAATATTAATAAAATTACAATGGAAAATAATTTGTAGCGTCAGCTTATTACTTGATTTTTTTTCTTGTCTTTGTAAGTTTTATCAATTGCACCCATACACTCTGGTACATATTACTTCACCAGGGGCTTCATTGAGCATTGCAATATGGCAATAAAGTCCGAACACTTTTACAGTATAGTTCGGCACCCCGAACTTATAGCATTATATGCATCGGCTCCGAATCATGTCTCCGGTCAATAGTTGGGTTGTCCGGCTCCTGTGCTTACTACCTTACGTTCCGCTATATCGGCTAGGGTAGTAAAGGGAGAACTGCTGCGATTGTGTCCCGGTTCTTCCGGACAAGCACCTCGGTAGATAAAGCCAAAAACTGATTGTCGTGATGCGACGAGAGCTGGTCAGCTATTCGAGAGGTTTTTAAATCTTTGAGATTTTTTCTGCTTTATGCGAGGAATCGATTTTTATCCGGTTAGGCGTGTATAGCGCCCCAACTTTGGTCTTTCGACTACCAGGGGCTTCGCCAAAATTTTCATTATGAAACTCCTATGGCTAAGTGAGGGTGATAAAGCCGTATAGTCTGATTGCCTTGTTCGTTGCGCTAAACACCTCCTTCATGGACCAAAAGGTGGAGTAAAGGGTGTTTAGATTTATCTCGAACACCCCCGTACTATCTACGTGGGGGCAGAAGCCAACAACTGGCCAACTCTCAGATTTTCATAACGGATCTGTTTAAATATTACAGGACATGATAACATTAATGTTTTCATGGGAAAATGATATCATTGGCACATTGCTCCGCCACAAGGCGGGATCCCTCTAGGACACTATCAAAAATATCTCGGGTCGGCGATGCTCCTTGCCCTCAGGTGGCCCCTCGGTCATCAGCTTCTTGGCATCCATCTTCGCCCAGTGCACCTTGGCGCGGGCAAAGGCCATCCACGCACCTTCAATGTAGACTGATCGCTTGATGGCCTCAAGCCACGGGCAGGCGCTCACAAGCCGCTTGACGAGTCCAAAGTAACTGCTGGGTATGGGCTCGGCAGGCCACAACTGGACTATTAAGTCCTTAATGGCTAGTTCGGCTGCCTTATGCAGCTCGACCAGCTATTTTAGCTGGTTGCTAAAGGGCATTGGAAGTTCTGGTCCGAGGTATTGGTACCAGAACATCTTTTCCATAGAGCTCCCTTCTTCGGCTCGATAAAATTCTACAACATCTGATATGCTGCATGGCAGATCTGCAAACGCCCCTGGAGAGCTCCAAACCCGGCTAAGTAAAAGGAATGTTTCCTTCACATATCTGTTTGTATGATGAAAGCCTTACCCACTGTAATCTTCTTGGCCGGCTGGATCTCCTAGAGGGTGCTCTGGGCTTCGCCTCGAGCATCTTGTGCGCTCTGGCGGGCCTTGGCAAGTTCGGACTCTTGAGTCTTAGAATCACGCTCCAAGGACTCATTCTTGTTGACAGCGTCCTGGAGCTCTTGCTAGACCTCGTAGACTTGGGCCTCCTGCTTCTCGCGCGCGGCGTGTTCCTTGGCCGCTTTTTCCTCGGCCTCGGCCAACGCCTTCTTGAGGGCCGCTACTTCGGTCGTGGCCCCTAATAAAGTTCATGACGCTTCAGTTAGCACGAACCATTCATCCTTCCTAAACATATGGATAGGTTACTTCATACCTTGGTTGTCCTCCAGCTACTTCCTCATGAGGCCGAGCTCTTCCTCGGCTCGCTCCAGGTTCTGCTTTAGTCTGGAGACCTCCGCAGTATGAGCGTCAATAGCCAGCAGCGACACCTGCTTATTCACATAGACATATTATGTTAGACTCCTGCAAAAATTGGTTGATCCTATGTTCGACTTTTCTTTCCGAACACCAGACAGAGTATCAGGGGCTACTGTCTATACTATGACATTCTTTTTCTAATTACATTACTTACATCAAAGCCTTTTAGAAGGCTAGTGCAGGCATCGGTCAATCCGCTTTTCGCGGACTGGACCTTCCCAATCACCGTACACATTAGGGTACGGTGCTCGTCAGCAATGGAAGCGCCTCTCACCGCTTCCAACAACCTGTCTGGTGCCCCTTGTTGGACAGAGGTCACCAGCGGAATAGGCGCGCCCCCTCCCTTCGAAGGGGGCTGCTCGCTTGATTCCGGAACCATAGGGGTCTCCCGAATTATATTCGGATGAGGGCCAAATTGAGTACGGCCCCCATCATTAGTATCCACGGGGATCTGCTCCCCCGTGTGTCCGGCGGCCGAGGATTCACCCTCTGGATCCTCCCGGACAATCGCCGGGTTCTCTCCTGGGACGGGGATCCTTCGGGACCATGCTTCGGCGCCATCCAGGTCCCGGGGAGAGGTGGCCGATGGAAGGGTCTCGCTGTTCATCGCCATTGGGTCCAGCGAATCCTCTGATGAGGACCGCTCGAGGCGGGACTGAGACAGACCGCAAGTGCATAATGTAAGCACATTAAAATAATAGAGTAAAGAATCCAGATACAAATACGTGTATGGACATTTATGATTCAGCCAAGGGCTTCTCCCTGGGCTTCCACTCCCAGCTGTTGTTGGTGGCTGCTGTGGAGCTGTCCGGAAAGGAAGTTTTCCCTTTCTTGGACGCCTTAGCCTCCGGATGCGTGGGGGCCGTCCTTTTCTTTTTTCCCCTACAGGAGGGGAGTGGATTTCTTCCTCCTCCTCCTCTTCCTCGTCGTCTTCGGTGGAGGATCGCGCCTCGGCGTCTTCGAACGTCACATCTGAACTACCCTTATGACGGAGACAACTTCTGGTCCCCATGGCTTTCTTCTTGGCCTTCTTCTCCAATACCTTGTAAGCCACCGGCAACAACATCTTTGTTAGGAGTGGAGTCTCTGGGCCTTAGGGCAGCGGAGCCGGGCAGATAATCTGCTCCGCTATCTCCGTCCAGTCTTGAAACAATCGATAGAGAGACTTAGATGTCTTCCTCTAATATGCAAGTAAAGGGTACACCTTGAAAACATGAGAGAACTTACTGGTTAGCTGGGTGAGTTAGGTCGTGCCCACGGTCCTCGTCTGTGGCCGGCGGCACCTTGTTAGCCTTGAAGAGCACTTTCCAAATTTCTTCGTGCGTCATGCCGAAGAGGTCTAGTAGAGTCTGGTGCTTGGCCGGATCAAACTCCCACAAATAGCAAGTTCGGAGTTGGCACGGAAGAATCCGGCGGACGAGCATGATTGGATCACGTTGACAAGCTTGACTTTCTTAGTAATCATGCTCTGGACACGCGTCTGGAGCGCTGTCAGCTCATCTGGAGAGCACCAGGACAGGCCCTTTTCTTGCCAGGAGGTGAGCCGCATCGGGACTCCGGATCGGAACGCGGGGGACACCGCCCAGTTGGTGTCGCACGGCTCGGTGATGTAGGACCACCCCGACTGCCACCCTTTGACAGTCTCCACAAAGGAGCCTTCAGGCCAGGTGACATTGGGCATCTTTCCCACCATGGCGCCTCCGCACTCTGCCTGTTGGCCGCTCACCACCTTAGGCTTCACATTGAAGGTCTTCAGCCATAGGCCGAACTGAGGTGGGATGCGGAGGAAGGCCTCGCACACGACAATAAATGCCAAATGTTGAGGATGGAGTTGGGGGCCAAATCAAGGAAGTCTAGCCCATAGTAAAACATCAGTGCATGGATGAACAAGTGGAGGGGGAATCCCAGCCCGCGGACGAAGTGGGCGACAAACACCACCCTTTCCTGGGGCTCTGGGGTGGGGACAATCTGTCCCTTGGCTGGCAGTTAATGAACAATGTCCTTGGCCAGGTACCCGGCCTCCCAGAGCTCCTTGATGTCCTTCTTCTTGACAGAGGAGGCCATCCACTTGCCTCCAGCTCCGGATCTAGACATGATTGGAGTGCTTTTTTGGGTGGAGAAGGCAAGAGCTTGGGCTCTGGAGCTCGATAATGGATGGGCAGAGGAAGGAGAAGGCGTAGGGTGAACAAGGATGAATCCTTATCCCTTTATAAAGGTAGTAAAGTCATGCGCCTCACTGCTCGCCTTAAAATCCGCCAATTCCCCAAACGCCATGCAGATGACACGATTGGGTTGCCCATGACCGTTTTGATGAGAATCCCGTGATAAGGGGATACGATCTCTGCTTCGACAAGACGTGCCAGTGAAACCGCATCTCGAAATACGGAGCGATAGGCTAAAAAACGGTTCGAATAATGGTCGGGTGATGGCGTAATGTCACGCCACAGAAATTGTCAGTGGATTGGACTCGTGACATATTATATTCTCTACGGGTGCGTGTGGACTTTTTTTGCAGATCCGGACACGATTCTTGTGTTCGGAATTCACTTTGAAGTATTCGGAGAAGGAACCCACCTTGCAATGCCGAAGACAATCTGCGCGCCGGACTCATCGTAATTGAAGCCTGGTTCAGGGGCTACTGAGGGAGTCCTGGACTAAGGGGTCCTCGGACAGCCGGACTATATACTTTGGGTGGACTGTTGGAATATGAAGATACAAGATAGAAGATTTTGTCCCGTGTGCGGATGGGACTCTCCTTGGCGTGGAAGGCAAGCTCGGCGATTCAGATATGTAGATTCCTTTCTCTGTAACCGACTTTGTACAACCCTAGCCCCCCGATGTTTATATAAACCGGAGGGTTTAGACTTCTAGGGTTTAGCCACAATAATCATGACCTCATAGGCTGGACTACTAGGGTTTGGCCATTACGATCTCGTGGTAGATCAACTCTTGTAATACTCATATTCATCAAGATCAATCAAGCAGGAAGTAGGGTATTGCCTCCATAGAGAGGGCCCGAACTTGGGTAAACATTGTGTCCCACGCCTCCTGTTACCATTAGCCTTAGACGCACAGTTTGGGACCCCCTACTCGAGATCCGCCGGATTTGACACCGACATCCGCGTCTGCTCCAACATCGGCAGATCTTTGCCTGGTTCTCCTTGGTCGATCATGAAACTGGTGAATACTAGGAGACAACTGAAAGTAAAACACATCACGGATCGGTTACTTCTTTGCAAAAGTTCTTTTTTCCTGAATGAAAATATACCAATATCATGGATCCACTTACCTTCCCTTCGTTGGGAGAGAAGAACAAGGGCAGATGCGAGTGTTGGCTTTCTTGAAGACGGTGAGGGAGAAGGGGATTCAATGAAGAGTGAAATGATGGTTTCTTCGTCCGTCAAACTTAGACTGCGGGGAGGTGAGGTTTTGTGATATGATGGATCGTTACTGCCGCGCTACGACCGGGGTGCCTCTCCGCCTGCATACCGCCTTCTAATTTAGTGGATGGCATTTGGGCCCGCGCTCTACATGGCCCGCATGTCGGTGAACCAAAGTAAAACGACATTCAGTAGAGGGAAACGTTTCGATGACCTCGGAGGTGCCAGAAGTGGTAATGTATCCACTGTACTAGTAGTAGTTGTTTCTCTAGGCCCAAGACAAAACAGCCCATCCACCCTTCTAAATAATAAAATTAATTCAAAAGCCCATATATTTACTTAATGAGAGAGAGGCTACCCAGGACACTGCCCCCAAAAAAACCCGGGTGCTCTTCTTCCTCCTCACTCCCACCCACCTCATGTCAGCTCGCCCCACCGTACCCCCAAATTCCTCACCTCACTCCTACAGAAAACCCCAGCTCCCCCTCTTCCTCACTACTATAGAAAAACCCCAGCTCCCCTTCTTCTTCACTCACACTACAATTAGGCTTCGTTACTCTGCTCAAATCTATGAGCTCTACGCGATGCCCTCGAGGCAAATGGAGTCGGATGACCCCATCGTCAAGAAGATGAGACTCCCGCCAGCGGCGACGCGTTGTAGATCCCGCACCCGGCAGCACGGGGAGAAGCGGCGAGCCCGCCCCCAACGGATCCCAGGAACCCATAGAATCTCGGGTGGACCGTATCAGCGATCTCCCGGATGCCATCCTTGGGGAGATCATCTCGCTTCTCCCCACCAAGGATTGCTGTCGCACACAAGTCCTCTCAACTTGGTGGCGCCCTCTGTGGTGCACCGCGCCCCCTTAATCTCGACTGTCGTCAGCTATCTCTCTTTGATTATTTTGAACTCCCAGAGCCATCATCTCCTCCCACTAGGGCTCCGTTCAAAGCCTCTACATCCCGTCATGCTACTTGAGCAAGCATAGCATGCCCTGCACAGTGAACGCCTGGCTAAAATCCCCTGAATTCACAGAACTACAGCTGCTTGAGTTCTACTATTCCCCAGGAAATCACCTACCAGATACTGCATGCCATGTACTTGTGCCCCTCAGCACTGATGTCCATCTCACAGTTTTCCTCCTCTCTCCACACAGCCACCTTTGTGCTGTGCTACCTACCAGACAATCTAGTACTAAACCTTCCACTCCCATTTCTCAAAAAACTTTCAATTGTGAGGGTTCATATCGGAGGCCTCATTGCACAACATCATCCACTCCAGTTGCCCTGCCCTGGAGTGCTTGGTGCTTGTTTTCATAGTTAGAATCGGTTGTCTCCAAATAAAGTCGCCTAACCTTGTAAGAATTGGAATTTCTTTTGACGGAAGGCAGCTCATCATCAAAGATGCCCCTTCACTTCAAAGGTTGATCCTTGATACTAGTTATCCACCGTCGCAAATAACCATCGTCTCTGCGCCTAAACTGGAGACCTTGGGTGTAATACATGATCTCTTTGCTCATTTCAAGATAGTGTTCGGCTCCATAGTTCTTCATGTACTATATATTATCCTCTACACTTGTAACCATAAGCTGCATTTTAAATTTTTGCCCATAAGTTATATATCATCTTGGAGTACACATTTTGTACTAATATTATGTTCTATGCTCAATGAAGAGTTTCTCCATGGACAGCCTATCAATGGTGCTGGATTCTGTCAAGATGCTATATATCCAAATGAATAGTTTTGATCTAAACAATATTATTGGCTTGCTGCAATGCTTTCCATGTCTGGAGAAGTTTTATATAAAGGTGACAATTTCACGCACATTGGAAGCCCGCATATAGTGTACTAGAATTAACCGTTCAACTGTTGCTCTTTCGACACTTTTTTAGACCTTAACTGTTTTCAATCTTCATGTCTATTTAGGCAATAGGACGGGGTAAGAAAGTTATAACCAATCGGTGGATTCGTAAGCACCGGGATTTTCTCACTTCTCATGACATTCGATTGAATGCAATAATGCTGGAACGATATGTAGCCAACCATGCAAACACTAGATTTGTCACATTCTTCCTGATGAATGCGAGGTTACTATTGTCCATCAAGCTTAAGTTTATCACCACCATGGTTTTGACGGATGAGTATGTCGAAGAGCAAAACAAGGAGTTTCAGGTGGACAAAAGAGCTTCTGCGTGTGTCGGGCTTCTATTTACAACATTTTGTGGTCATAATCCAGTAAATTTTATGACCGAGGATGTTCATTCTATGGACCTGACCGATCCATTTGACTGTGACTGCCGAAAACAATGCTGGAGTTAGATGTTGTTGCCCCTTTCAATCTGGGTTTTTCAAAACCTGATGAACAATTAACCCTCCTGCTTTTGTACAATTTGTAAGCTAGAGTTGGATGTTGTTGCCCTTTTCAACTCGGCTGTGACTGTCATATTTACTTTGAAACAAGGCAAATGGCTTGACATTTGTTTAATTAAGAGTGAAATATTGTAGCAAATCCCAATCAAGGGAAATAACATCACTCTCGCCGGCTGCTTGAGCTCACTGTGCATTACAGAACCCAAGTGATTAGCTCGCACCAGCACCCACAAACTTATTTTGAAGTAGCACACCAAATGGGCTTTAAGTTTTCATAAGAAAGGCTGCTTGACCGTGACATATTTGGATTCTGACATTTGGGACCCACGAGGAAAAAGCCTATCCAAGGTGGTGCCGACTTAATTACTAGTCAGCAAACGATTCTGCCTACCAGCCGTTGGATTGACATCCAACATCTGTCGTGTATCTTCTATCTCTTGTCTTCTTCCTCCAGCCGCCCAAACCAAACCACCCCATCAATTCCGCCTGCTCCCACCTCCCACGGCTGGCTGCGCCTCCGCCTCCCTACCGTACCATCAAATGTTGGCCATTCCCTCCCTCTATTCCCCCACACGTCCTATTATTCTCCGGCGATGTCAGCCCCAACATGCACCCGCACCCGAACCGGTCAACCCTCGTACTCCCCTCCGCCGGCGAATAGACTGACGCATCTTCCACGACTCCTATTTGTTCTATCCAAGGCCTCACCGTCATCCTCCTCCTTGGTTCACTCGCCATGCGTGGTGTGCCGCCCTCTGGCGTTGGCAACGTTGTCAACAACCGAGAAGAACAAGGAGATGGTTGTACATGGAGAGGATGACAGTAGGGACCGGTCATGGCAGTACGCAAGCAAGTGCCTCATTATTACAAGACCCAAAAATGGTTTCTCCTAATGGTTGGACATACGAGGCAATGCCATTGTCAACGTAGTCAATAAGCGAGAGAATTACACAACGAGCGGCTGACACTAGGTACCCAACAGGCCGCGCAATTGTTATTTACTTTTTTTGAGGAACAAGCACTTGTTATTTGTACTAGTTTTAGAGACGGGTGAGTGTAACTACGGGGCTGTGCGGGGGCTATGGTCCGTCTAGCCAGGGTTTTATTTTATGTTTACCACATGATTAGCCCAGTTGTGTTTTTTTCTTGCTGAAAATGGCTAGCCCAGTTCTACTTTTTTTAAAGAAATACCCAACCGAGGCCTACTTGCTTTGTCAGCCCTGCTGGGCTGCAAATCTTTCAAGACAAGAAGAGTTTCATTCGGCTTGCCCATAAAATGGGCTATCAGTAATGATAAATGGGCTGTACATTTTTAAAACACATCAAATCGGGAATTAGTTTCAAATTTCTTTTTTTTCATTTCAAGATTTTAAATTCAATTGATTTTTATGCGTAGACAGTTATTTGGATTTTATATTGATATAAATTTATTTTTCAAATTAATTTGACTATGACTCGAAATTTTGGGATTAAAAACAGTTGGGACTACATCGAATTATGCAAAGTTTTGTATAATTTTTTAACCATGGCCACAATAGGGGCTGTAATGCTAACAAAAGACCATGGTTTCCAAAAAAATCCTTAAGAATTAGCAAATGGGCTATAAATTATTAGAAATAATGGCAGATGGGTTGTATTCTGTTTTCCACACATTTGAGGCTGACTTGTGCGCCTACTATAGGTTGATGCGTACGCTTTCCTAAAAAAAGGTTGACACACACCCAACGCCGTGTCAACTTAGTCAACACACGAGATCAATGACTATTGGATGTCCATCCAATGACCGTCGTGCTTCTTCAATCTCTACTCTTTCTGCTCCAGCCGCTCAAACCAGCGCCGATGGGACTGTCTGCTCCCTCCTCCCATGGCCGGTTGTGCTGCCGCGCAAGCTACACCGTCCCACCCTACTCCATTGCTAGCCAGGTCATTTTTCTACTCACCCACACCTCCTATTATTTTCCGGCAATGGCAGCCAAACTAGTAACCCCTCGTACTCCCCACCGCATGGGCAACAACTGTCAAGTCTACCCCGGCTCCAGGTCGTTCCCTTCCTAGGCCTCGCCATCTTCCACCGCCCTGGCGCTCTCGGCACGGCGTGGTTAACATGGTCAACGAACGACATCCATCAGAAGAGGACTGTACGTGGAGGCTGACAGCTGGGTCCACGGCTGCACGCAAGGAAGTGCCTCCTTATTACGTGCAAAATAATGATTCCTCCACCTGACAGCAGGGACTCACCAGAAGGGCCTCTGTATTTTGTGAAAAAACGTTCCTCCTGCTGATATCTCGGACCCACCAGCTATATAATCGCACGCAAGGAACTGCCTCCTTATTACACACAAAACAATGAATACCCCCTGCTATCTGGGACCCACCATAGTTGGAGGCTCACTTGTGGGCCTACTAAGTTGACGTGGATGCAGGACTTTGTCAACTTAGTCAATATGAACGATTCTAGCTCTAGGGACCCTACGATGTCCATCTAACGGTCGTAGTGGTTCTTCAACCTCTGTTCTTCTTGCTCCAGCCGCCCAAAACAACGCTGACCATGCTGCCTGCTCCTGCCTCCCATGGTCGGCTTTGCTACCGCGTAGGCCTCACCGCTCCACCCTACCCCATCGCTGGCCTGGCCATCCCTGTACTCACCCAGACCTATTGTTATTCTCCGGCGACGGCAGCCTCACATTGCAGCCCAACCAATAAATCCTCGTACGCCACTCCGCATGGGAAACAACTGCCGAGTCTTCCCTGGCTCTGGGTCATTCCCTTCCTAAGCCTCGTCATCGTCCATTGCCTTGGTGCTCTCGGCGCGGTGTGGTCAACGTGGTCAAGGAACGACTTACATCAGAAGAGGACCGTACGTGGAGAGACTGATAGCTGGGTCCACAGCCACAGCAAGGAAGTGCCTCCTTATTACACGCAAAATAATGATTCCTCCACCTGACAGCAGGGACCTACTGGAAGGGCCTCTGTATTTGGCAAAAAATGTTTCCCCCCCTGATAGCTGGGACCCACCAGCTACATCGTTGGATGCAAGGAAAGTTCCTCCATATTAGGCGTGAAAAAAACGAATCCCCCCCTGACAGCTCAGACCCACCATCAATAAATTCGCACGCAAGGAAGTGCCTCCTTATCCTCCCTGATAGCCGAGATCCACCTGGTCGAAGCATACATAGTGTTGTCACGAACGTGTACGTACGTACGTACTAGTCGATCGGTCTCTCTGCAATGATGAACCGTGGCCGAGCAAGCAGCAACACCTGTAGTAGTAGAGCCCCCAACGTAGCAGTTCAGGCAGTCCCTTGTAAATCGTGTACATGTACTTACAACCACATGTGAAAAAATACGGCCACGTACGTACATACAGACAGGGCCTCGAACGCCTACTCACGCATACGTACGCCCAGGGCTCGTGTACATGGAGAGGCAACATATGGCAACAACGACGTCCTATTCATCGGGCAGCCAATCGGCTGGGTCGGAACATAGAAACAACATCTTGTTCATCGGCAGGCAACAGACTAGGTCAGAATGCGTCTTGTTCAATGGGAGCCAACACGCTTGGACAGAACAGCCGAAACGGGGTCTGGCGTACCGCCGTACGAAGGAAACGGCCTTCTGTTTGACCGGCTACAATCGAAACGGGGGTCCTATTCATCCACAGGGTTGTGGCGTACCATAAAACAGAGGAAACGGACTTGTGTTTGAGTGATGCGGTCGAAATGGGGGTCCTATTCATCAGAGGGGTGTGGCGTACCGCAAAACGGAGGAAACAGACTTGTGTTGGAGCACTATGGTCGAAACGGGGGGTCCTGTTCATCGGAGGGGTGTGGCGTATCGCAAAATGGGACTCCACGGGCTACTGTTCACCCACCATCAACTTGCTTCAGCCTCCACCTGCACTGTTCATCCACCGCGTCTTACTCTTGCATCCACGGGCGACTGTTCATCCAAGGACTATTGTTCATCCAGCCCTCCACGGGGTCCTGTTCATCCACCCCCACCAAGCTCGCCTATGGAGGCCTCCTATCGGGGTTTTGTTCATCCAGCAGCAACGACATACTACTACTACCACGGGGTCCTGTTCATCCAACCCCCACCAGGAACTGTTCATCCAACCCTAAGCATGTACATCTCGACTCGTTCAACCAACCCCCATGTTCACTTTTCAAGAGGCAGCAGGTTCGATCGTCTTCAGTTATCAGCAGTAGCGAAGGAATCCCTCGACTGGGTTTAGTTAACAGCCAGGGATCGATCGATCGCACGGATTCAGTAACGTAGCTAGTGCAATCGCTCGGGTCCATCAAGTGAATGCATCGCTCGGGTTCAGTTAGACCGCAACGCCTCGCACGCACGCGCATACATGTACGAGAGAAATGTGCAATTCCTCCGTGCATCTCGGCCCGGACCACCCACCGTAACCTGGAACTCCTCGAAATTTTCCTCGCCCTTGCTTCTACCATGATTTTTTCTTTCATGGATGGCCCAAAGAATGTCATGCAGGTGCGACTCCGGCCTGCCCAAGATGAAAAGCCCATTTTATTTCATGATTTTTTGTCATAGAAGTAGGAGCCCACACATCTCTGATGATACCGGGTTTTGTCACAGTTATCGTCATAGAAGTGTCATAAGCATGACAAAAAAAATTCGTTCAGCCCAAAATGTCACTGAAGTGTCTTTTATTTGTAGTGACTTCTTCCGACAAATAATGCATAGTAACGTAAAACAGGAAAATGTAAACTAGCCACTCTCACTTCCGACACTCCTCTCACTTCCCCCATAGTAGTTCCAGAGATTAAATCCTCCATGTTTCTAGGACATGGCTCATTGATACGCCCCTCAAACTATATTTTTGCAAACATCACAAAAATCATATAATGTCATTTCCTTAGGCACATCATACAAGTGGAATTCTACAATGGGTGGTTCCTTCCTATGACAAAGTGAAACTTTTGCACGAAGGTGTTATCGAGTAGGAGGTATTGGTCACACTTACCTTGGAGGAAGGGGATGATGCCAACATTACTCGCCAAATAATAGAAATCCTCAAACATTCCCGCCTCCTTCAAAAATGTGTCACTTGGCCATTCACACGACTGAACCTCCGCCACTTGCGGGAGATTGTACTTGGGCTTCTTCCTCGGAGTTTTCTTCGAATCACAGCTTGATGAGCCCCTTAACCACTAAGGGTGTGCTGGACTAGGGGGTTCTTGGGTTGCCGGCCTATCTCTCATGGGCCGGACTGTTGGGCCGCAGTGTATCCAGACCGAAGACCTTTTGTGCCTTGGTGTGTGCTCCGAGTCAAGATGGAAGATCCGGTGTTCTCTTGATGTAACTGACTATATGCAAACCCTAGCACCCTTGGTGTCTATATAAACCAGAGGGTTTAGTCCATAGAGGCTAGGAGAATAATCATGATCCTACTAGTTTAGGGAGAATAATCGATCTCATGGTAGATTAACTCTGTAATGCACATATACACAAGCAATATAATCAAGCAGGACGTAGGGTATTACCTCTTAGAGAGGGCCCGAACCTAGGTAAATATCATGTCCCAAGTCCCTTGTTCCCCATCGATCCATAGTTTGGGACCCCCTACCCGAGATCCGCCGGTTTTGACACCGACAACCACCTCCTCATGGTTTTTCTTTTCTCTGAAAATTTCTGAAATTTCTGGTGACTAAAAATAAAAGTGAACAAAACACAACAAAACTGATAGCAACTACTCCTACAAGTGTCTAGAGACCATATCAAGCAATAGAACTATTTTGAACCATATAAATTTGATAGGCAAGCTCAAGAACATGGTCACCACAACAACAAAAATTTGCAATGTATAAAGCAATAGAGCAAAACCTAATTGGACCAACAGAGGATTCACATATCGACAAGCAATCCCTGAAAACAGTTTCAAAAATTGAGGTCTGAGCAAGCAGAGAGAAAATGGCATCAAGATGAGCAAGAACACAGGTTTGAACAAGAGGATGATTTTTTCTAGAGGAACACGAAGTGCATGGGTTGCTGGAATAAGTGACGGGGCCTAGATGGCCCCATAAGCCTGCTAGGCACGCCCAGGAGGGATGGGTGCACCCTGTGAGCTTGTGGCTGATACGTCTCCATTGTATCTATAATTTTTGATTGTTTCATGCCAATATTATAAAACTTTCACACATTTTTGGCAAGGTTTTATATGATTTATTGGACTAACCTATTGATCCAGTGCCTAGTGCCAGTTCCTGTTTTTTGCATGTTCTTTGTATCACAGAAAATCCATATCAAGAAAAGTCCAAATGCGATAAAAATTTACGGAGAATTATGTTGGAATTTATGAGATTTTTGGGCGGTGGAATCAATGCAAACGGGGCCCACAGTGCCCACAACCCACCAGGGTGCGCCCCAGGCCCCATGCGCGCCCTGGTGTCTTATGCCCTCCTTGTAAGGCGGTTGAGGCCCTTCTTCTGGCGCAAGAAACATAATTTATGGAAAAAATCATGTAAAAATTTCAACACAATCAGAGTTACGGATCTCCGGGAATTTAAGAAACAGTGAAGGGCCAGATCAGGGGGACGTGAAACAGAAGAGAACAGGGAGGGAGATCCAATCTCGGAGGGGCTCGTGCCCCTCCGCCACCATGGAGGCCATGGACCTGAGGAGGAACTCTCCTCCCATCTATGGGGGAGGCCAAGGAAGAACAAGAAGGAGGGGGGCTCTCTCCCCCTCTCTCCCAGTGGCGCCGGAGTGCCGCTGGGGCAAGGATCGTGACGGTGATCTACATCAACAACCTTGCTACCATCATCCCCAACTTTCTCCCCATCTATGCAGCGGTGTAACACCCCTTCTCCCCATTGTAATCTCTACTTAATAATGGTGCTCTGCTCCATATATTGTTTCCCAATGATATTTGGCTATCCTATGATGTTTGAGTAGATTCGTTTTGTCCTATGGGTTAATCGTGATTTTGGTTGGTATGATTGTATATTTTATTTATGGTTCTGTCCTACGGTGCCCTCTGTCTCGTGCAAAAGTGAGGGATCCCCACTATAGGGTGTTGCAATATGTTCACGATTCGCTTATGGTGCGTTGCGAGAGCGACAGAAGCTTAAACCCGAGTAGGTGGGTTGTTGCGTATGGGATAAAGAGGACTTGATACTTAATGCTATGGTTGGGTTTCATGACCTTAATGATCTTTTGTAGTTGCGGATGCTTGCTAGGGGTCCAATTATAAGTTCATATGATCCAAGTAGAGAAAGTATGTTAGCTCATGCCTCTCCCTCATATAAAATTACAAGAATGATTACCAGTACTTGTTATCGATTGCCTAGGGACAATGACTTTCTCATTGACAAAAGCTATCAACTTTTATTACCTTGCAATTTATTCGTAGTTTTATTCTCGCAAAGTACTCATAGTTTTATTCTTGCAAAATAGTTTCATACTTGTTCTAGGTAAAGCAAACGTCAAGTGCGCGTAGAGTTGTATCGCTGGTCGACAGAACTTGAGGGAATAGTTGTTCTACCTTTAGCTACTCGTTGGGTTCAACACTCTTATATATCGAAGAATGCTACAAATGATCCCCTATACTTGTGGGTTATCAAGACCTTTTTCTGACGCCGTTACCGAGGAGCAATAGCATGGGGTGAATATTCTCATTTGTGCTTGTTTGCTTTATCACTAAGTAGTTTTTATTTCTTGTTCTAAGTTGTTCTCTATCTTTAGTTATGGATATGGAACACGAAAGACCAAAAAATTAGTTGTACTTGCTACCCATTGATATGGGGAACCTCCTAAAACCCTCGATTCTTGTTATGTGGAAGATATTATGCACTACTTTGATAATCTTGAGGAAACCCCATTCAACTATATATCGGGAGTAACGTTGGTTCAACGTGAATACTTTAGGGATTATCGCTTGACTCATAAAGGGAAATTTTTATGGGATCAAATTCATATGTTGCATTGGTATGCTTGGGAGGTATGCTTGAGATATGATTATACTTGTTGCTCTATGATGAATGCTCCACACTTTCCCTTTTCATGCAAATTTATTGATAATGAAACCTTGGATTCTTGTGCTAATGGTATATATGATTACTATGATGTGGAACAAATAGAAGAATTTGTTGCTTTTACGGGTGCTTATGAAATTGAATCTTTGTTTGAAAGGTTTGAAGATTTTGATGATTCAGTTTATAGACCTGAAAATTTTGCTATCCTTAAATATTGCTATGATAACTATAAATACGATTCCTATATTGATGGGTTTATTGAGAAAGTCATCGCTGTCCAAGAAGAGACTAATATTTTGCAGGAATCTATGGAAGAAGGAATTGATGAAACTGTGAGCTCATTGGATGAAAAAGATGATGAGGAGAGCGAAGAACAAAAAGATGAAGAGCGGATTGATCACTCGTGCCCACCTTCTAACAAGAGTAACTCTTCAACTCATACATTTGTTAATGTCCCTTCATTCTTACCAAAGGATGAATGCTATAATAATTGCTTTAATCCCGTGGATTCTTTTGAAATATCCCTTTTTGATGAACTTGATGCTTGTGGCCAAGATGCCAATATGAATTATGCTATTGGAGATGAACTTGCTATTGTTCCTTATGTTAAACATGAAATTGTTGCTATTGCACCCACACATGATAGTCCTATTATCTTTTTGAATTCTCCAAACTACACAATATCGGAGAAGTTTGGTCTTATTAAGGATTATATTGATGGGTTGCCTTTTACCGTTGCACATGATGATTTTGATGAATATAGTATGCATGTGCTTTCTGCCCCTATTGCAATTATTATTAGAGAGGAACTACGTCTCCACCTCTCTATGTTTCAAACATGATAAAATTGCAAGAAACTACTTATTCTATGTATTGGCCTTTACTTGATGTGCATGAATTGTTCTTGTATGACATGCCGATGCATAGGAAGAGAGTTAGAATTCGTCATTACATGATATATGTTTATTTGTGCTCACTACTAAATGCCTAATCATTGTTAATTCAAATTGGCTTTGATATACCTTGGTATCCGGGTGGATCCATTACTTGAGCACTTTATGCCTAGCTTAATGGCTTTAAAGAAAGCGCCACCAGGGAGACAACCCAGAGGTTCTAGAGAGTCATTTATTTCTGTTGAGTTCTTTTATGAAGTTTAAAAACAAAAAAATAGAGGGAACTTAAAACTTTTTGACAAAAGAGAAGCGATTGTAAGTTATGCATTAGAGAAGTGAGGGCCGACCTTGAACACTTGTGTTCATGCTCATGGAAATAATGTAGAATCTTTCATGAATATTCTCACAAAAATAATTATCCCCTTTTATAGGTCCATTGTATTATAAAAATGATGTGCCAAGATTTGCCTTTAGGATGATTAGATTGCTTGTTGGTATGTGCGGTGCAGAAACAGAAACTTTGGTTGTAGCGCGTGGATTTTCATTTTTTACTGGAAGGTCAAACATTTCTGAAACTTTTTGCACAGTCTTTCTATAAAAATTGTTTAATTTGTCCTAATTTTTCAGAACTTTTGGAGTACCAGAAGTATGGTAGATGTTCAGATTGCTACAAACTGTCGTGTTTAAGACATATTCAGTTTTTGATGCATTGTTTTGCTTGTTTTGATGAAACTATCGATTTTTATCGGTGGTATGAGCCATGGAAAGTTATATTATAGTAGAGACAATGCAAAACAAAATATGAATTGGTTTGCAATAGTACTTAGAGTAGTGATTTGCTTTATTATACTAACAAATCTTATAGATGAAGTGATCAAAGATCGAGGAGGTCTCGATATGAGGAGAAGGAGAAGAGGCAAGAGCTAAAGCTTGGGGATGCCCAAGGCACCCCAAGTAAATATTCAAGGACACTCAAGCGTCTAAGCTTGGGGATTCCCTAGAAGGCATCCCATCTTTCTTCAACAAGTATCAGTATATTTTCGTCTTTGTTTCGTTCATGTGATATGTGCAAATCTTGGAGCGTCTTTTGCATTTAGTTTTCATTTTTCTTTTATGCACCATGCTGGTATGAGACAGTCCATGGTTGATTATAGAATTCTCATTGCACTTCACTTATATCTTTTGAGTATGGCTTTATAGAATGCTTCATGTGCTTCACTTATATCATTTGAAGTTTGGATTGCCTGTTTCTCTTCACATAGAAAACCATTGTTTGTAGAATGCTATTTTGCTTCACTTATATTTGTTAGAGCATGGTATTTTGTAGAAAGAATTAAACTCTCGTGCTTCACTTATATCTATTTAGAGAGTCAACATGAATTGGGCAATTGGATGGTTAGTCATGAAAGCCTACATAAAACTTATGGATCACTGAATATGATATGTTTGATTCGTTGCAATAGTTTTGCGATATAGAGATGGAATATGTGGGAGGTAATAGTAAACGGTTGTGGTTAGTAAGAATATTGGTGTTAAGGTTTGTGATTCCTGAAGCATGCACGTATAGTCTCTCGTTATGCTATGAAGTTGGAGCATGATTTATTATTGATTGTCTTCCTGATGAGTGGCAGTTGGGGACGATCGATGGTCTTTTCCTACCAATCTATCCACCTAGGGGCATGCGTAGTAGTACTTTGCTTCGAGGGCTAATACAACTTTTGCAATAAGTATATGAGTTCTTTATGACTAATGTGAGTCCATGGATTATACGCACTCTTACCTTTCTACAATTTGCTAGCCTCTACGGTACCGTGCATTGCCCTTTCTCACCTCGAGAGTCGGTGCAAACTTCGCAGGTGCATCCAAATCCCGTGATATGATACACTCTATCTCACATAAGCCTTATTATATCTTCCTCAAAATAGCCACCATATCTACCTATTATGACATTTCCATAGCCATTCCGAGATATATTGCCATGCAACTTCCACCGCCTCCGTTTTGATGACTTGAGCATTCATTGTCATATTGCTTTGCATGATCATATAGCTGACATAGTAGTTTATTTTGATTGGGAACTGTGGGGCAACACCCCCACAACATATCAAAATCTTTATTAAAATAAAAGAGGGTACATGTACATGACAGAGATTACAAGAGGTAATCAATACAAGCTAGCCTACAAGAGGAAAAAAATAAAAGATACAATTTCAAGCCTCAAGGGGGCAGAAAAGAAACCCACCTCAAGAGATAATCCTTGTAGGAAGCTTTAACTCTGTGTTGCATAAGGCTGATATCATGGATGAAGGCACATCTCCATTTATTAAAACTGGCCCTCTCACACCTAAAGTTTTAGCATTTCTAATTATCTGGATATTCCAACAAGCAATGACTACCACTTCAATGAAGAAAGGTTTGTCAAAGCTTCTCTTGGCCTGAATAACCAAATCAATCATTGAGTCACCAGAGGACCAATCAATCTGCAGATAGTTCCACACTCTCACACTGAAGTTGCAGTTAAAAAACAAATGATCCCTAGTTTCCCTTTCATGCAAAGGGAAAAGCACACAATTCACTCCATCATCCATATGCTAGTGCCTCCTCTCCACCATATCCTTTGAGTTCAGTCTATCCATAATTAGCATGCAAGCAAACATCTTGATTTTCATGGTACAAGAGGAATTCCATATCCAAGAAGTCAAGGGATTAAAGGATTCAGCAGCAAAAGTCTGGGAGTAAAACATCTTGGGATTATACTCCTTGGAAGAACCTTGCTAGTACCAAACATCCTTAGACCCAGGTATTCCATTGTGGCTCTCCATGAGGGACTGAAGAAGGACCAGATCTTCATATGCTTGGGCAGATAGTGGAAGATGAAATTGCTGGAAGATGTCCTGAGTGTCAAAAAACTCTTTAACAGATATCCATGGGTCCTTGGCATACGAAAAAAAGCCTAGGAAATCTGGATTGGAGGGTAGAAGCCTCTTGACCGAGTTTCCATTTGTCAGACTAGATAAGTGCAGTGTCACCAACATTTATCTGAACCCAGGAACAATCTCTGAAGCTTTGCATAACTTTGCAAATATCCCTCCACCAAAAAGAACCATAGTCAGAAGTTCCCTGGGCACCCTGCCATGGTAATATGAGTCCCAAATTAAGGCACCTAAAGAATATCTTTCCTGTTTAGGAAGTTGTTTGCATGTTTGAGAAGAAGATCCACATTCCGCACCCCTAGGATGAGAATACCAAGACCTCCCTTGCTTTTGGGCCTACAAATAAGCTCCCAAGCAGCAAGGGATGGAGCTGGCTCATCTCTATGATTTCTCCAAAGGCATTGCCTTTGTATTCTCTCAAGCTGCTTCAGAATCCCAGCAGGGACAACCAGGCAACATAGGAAGAAGATAGGCATGGAAGACAAGGCAGAATTTAAAAACTGCAATCTTTCCCCTTGATTTAGGAAGGAGGAGCTAGAAGTCATTCTTCTCTCCAGGCAGTCCACCAAAGGCATAAAATTAACCATTTTTGGTCTTGTGGTTCCTACTAGCAACCCAAGATAAGTGAAGGGCATTTTCCCAATTTGACAGCCAAAAGCAGTAGCCAGTTCATTCATCTGAGTTGACTCAACATTAATTGGTATGATGAAAGATTTGTGATAATTCACATCAAGACCAAAGCTAGTTGTGGCTCAGCCACCGTGCATCATTTTTTATATGTTATGCTAGATCATTGCACCTCCTGGTACACTGCCAGAGGAATTCTTATAGAGTCATATTTTGTTATAGGTATCGACTTGTAATTTTTATTTCTTTTAAGTTATAAGTAAATAGAAGTGTGATGATCATCATTATTCATTATTAGAGCATGTCCTAGTGAGGAAAGGATGATGGAGACTATGATTCCCCCACAAGTCAGGATGAGACTCCGGACAATGGGAGAGAGAAAAAAGAGAAAAAAAGAAAAAAAGAAAAAAAAGAAAAAAGAAAAAAAAGAAAAAAAGAAAAAAGGAAGAAAAAAAGAAAAAAAGAAAAAAAGAGAGAGAAGGGGCATTGCTACTATCTTTTACCACACTTGTGCTTCAAAGTACCACCATGTTTTTAATATAGAGAGTCTCCTATGTAGTCACTTTCATATACTAGCGGGAATTTTTATTATAGAACTTGGATTGTATCTTCCGATGATGGGCTTCCTCAAATGTCTGAGGTCTTCATGAGCAAGAAAGTTGGATGCACACCCACTTAGTTTTCATATTGAGCTTTCATACACTTATAGATCTTGGTGCATCCATTGCCTGGCAATCCCTACTCCTCGCATTGATATCAATTGATGGGCATCTCCATAGCCCGTTGGTTAGCCGCATCGATGTAAGACTTTCTTACTTTTTTCTCATCTCTATATTTACCCGTATCATCATACTCTATTCCACCTATAGTGCTACATCCATGGCTTGCGCTCATTTATTGCGTGAGGGTTAAAAAATCTAAAGCGCGTTAAAAAGTATGAACCAATTGCTCGAATTGTCATCGCGGTTGTGCATGATAAATATTTTGTGTTAAGAAGACAGAGCATGACAAGGCTATATGATTTTGAAGGGATAGCTTTCTTTAGTGTTGATATTTTGAAAGACATGATTTTTTGTTGAGATGTTTGAGTATTGATGTCTTTATGTCAAATTATAGACAATTGCTTTGAATCACTCATGTCTTAATATTCATGCCATGATTAGATATATGATCGAGTTTTTGCTAGGTAGCATTCCACATCAAAATTATCTTTTTTAGCACTTACCTACTCGAGGACGAGAAGGAATTATGCTTGGGGATACTGACACATCTCCGTCATATCTATAATTTTTGATTGTTTCATGCCAATATTATTCAACTTTCACATATTTTTGGCAACTTTTTATATGATTTATTGGACTAACCTATTGATCCAGTGCCAGTGCCAGTTCCTTTTTTTGCATGTTTTTTGTATCGCAGAAAATCCATATCAAACAAAGTCCAAACGCAATAAAAATTACGGAGAATTATTTTGCAATTTATGTTATTTTTGAGAGGTGGAATCAATGCAAACGGGGGCCCACAGTGCCCACAACCCACCAGGGCACGCCCCAGGCCCCAGGCGCGCCCTGGTGTCTTATGCCCTCCTCGTAAGTTGGTTGAGGTCCTTCTTCTGGCGCAAGAAAGATAGTTTATGGAAAAAAATCATGTAAAAATTTCAGCGTAATCAGAGTTACGGATCTCCGAGAATTTAAGAAACGGTGAAGGGCCAGATCTGAGGGATGCGAAACAGAAGAGAACAGAGAGGGAGATCCAATCTCGGAGGGGCTCCTGCCCCTCCACCGCCATGGAGGCCATGGACCACAGGGGGAACACTCCTCCATCTATGGGGGAGGCCAAGGAAGAAGAGGGAGGAGGGGGCTCTCTCCCCCTCTCTCCCGGTGGCGCAGAAGTGCCGCCAGGGTAAGGATTGTGACGACGATCTACATCAACAACCTTTCTACTATCATCACCAACTTTCTCCCCCTCTATGCAGCGGTGTAACACCCTTTCTCCCTGCCGTGATCTCAACTTAAACATGGTGCTCAATTCCATATATTGTTTCCTAATGATATTTGGCTATCCTATGATGTTTGAGTAGATCCGTTTTGTCCTATGGGTTAATCGTGATCTTGGTGCGTATGATTGTATATTTTATTGATGGTGCTATCCCACGGTGCCCTCCGTCTTGCGCAAACGTGAGGGATCCCTGTGTAGGGTGTTGCAATATGATCATGATTCGCTTATGGTGGGTTGCGAGAGTGACAGAAGCTTAAACCCGAGTAGGTGGGTTGTTGTGTATGGGATAAAGAGGACTTGATATTTAATGCCATGGTTTGGTTTCACGACCTTAAAGATCTTTAGTAGTTGCGGATGCTTGCTAGGGGTCAATCATAAGTGCATACGATCCAAGTAGAGAAAGTATGTTAGCTCATGCCTCTCCCTCGTATAAAATTACAAGAATAATTACCGGTACTTGTTATCGATCGCCTAGGGACAAATGACTTTCTCATTGACGAAAGCTATCCACTTTTATTACCTTGCAATTTATTCGTAGTTTTATTCTCCCAAAGTACTCGTAGTTTTATTCTTGCAAAATAGTTTCATAGTTGTTCTAGGTAAAGCAAACGTCAAGTGTGCGTGGAGTTGTATCGGTGGTCGATAGAACTTGAGGGAATATTTGTTCAACCTTTAGCCCCTCATTGGGTTCGACACTCTTATTTATCGAAGAAGGCTACAAAAAATCCCCTATACTTGTGGGTTATGAGTGGCTCACAAGTGCACCCCCTGGGGTGCGTTTAGTGCCAATTTTTTTCAAATATTACAGAAAAAATCATATTAATTTTTCAGGGCATTTTGTTAGGACCAAGAGTATATCGACCAGAGGGGGGTGAATGGGAGATTCAAAATTGCTTTTGAAAGCTTTGAAACTTATCCCACACACAGCAACGGAATAGAGAATCAAAGGAAATAAACTAGATCAGTATCCTTCGTCAGAGGAATATCATTGATGAATGCATTGATAACAATACGAGTTTGGGAAATCACAGGTTTATTTGCATTGAGTGTAACACAACATGCAAACATATAAAGTAGAATGAGACACAACATGGTACACACATAAGATAAATACAATGGAATGATTACACAAGAGAGTCTGAGGGACAAGATGATAACGAATGAATACAGACGATGAGAAAGAAATAGGATGATCATAGATACACAGTTTGATAACACTCAGAATGAAATGATCAGCTGAACTATCGGCACAGAGCACAAATATAAACAACTGAAGGAAAAGCAGTAGAGAAGTTTAACAATTGGTGCTCGATGTCGACAGAGAGATTTGGTAGACCAGTTCACCCTTCTGCCAAAAGGACATCATGTTGGACGGGCTGTGATTTAGCACGGAAGATAAACTCTATTCACCCTATTCTTCTTCAACACAAAGCTAATCAGGCTCAGGTTGATCTCACTCATGGTAGATCCCCTTAGGTGATCTCGAAACCTTCGGTTGACCTTCGTGAACCACAATCACTCTTGGTTGCTGAAGATCAGGCTCGGTGAAGACAACAACTCTTCAACACTCGAAGCCAAAACCTATCCGTCTAGAGAGTGCGCAGCTCTCAAGAGTAATAGGTACAAGAACTCTCACTTAGAAATACTATGATGTTAAACCACAATCTAAGTTTGGGCTTTTGTTTTTTCTCTTGGTGGATCTTAAACTCAAATTACTCGGAGAGGGGTTGCTCAAATCAATCTTCTCGGAAATCTCAAGTGGAGCAGCCAACTGACAAAGTTGGAGGGGGGTGGCTATTTATAGCCGCAGCCTTCCTTGATGACAAAAGACCAAATTAGACATCGGGTTCAGCCAATGGTCGAACGACGCGAGTCCAACAGTCAGATTTGAGCACAACAGTAACATTTCTTGCGAAGCAATAAATGCTAACTCCTCAGTCCAAGGTAAATCTCTCACGGCGAAGAAGATCACAATATGTTGCTGGCAAATATTTGCTCAGAGCACAAAGAGATTTCTCTCGCATCTTTCATAGGTTATGGCTAAGCATCAGAATAGATCTAAGCATAACCTATAACCCTCTTAATAGTACGGAGGTCCTATGACCCAAAAGAATGAAAGAAGAACAACGAAATGAATACTACATCTTCACTTTGCCTTTGACTTCCATCGCTGTAGTCAATTTCTTCGAACGACAATACCGTATCAAAGCTTTGCTTCAGCAGAAAACTTTCGAGGGGTCGATTTCTTCACATCAATCTTCTCGACTCTATAGTGTCAACAATTATAGCTTGTTCTTTTCTGCAACACAGATATACTTTGGTGAAGTTCCTTGAACTCAACATCAGAGACAACATTATCTTCAGTTGTGTATGGACTTTTTCTCTCTGTATGCACTAGCAAACGAATCAATCCATACCTATTTCTGGCAACAATCTCCAAAACACAGTAGGCAGATATTTCACCAACAATCTCCCCCTTTTGGACGACTATTGAGATAATAGATCACATCGAATGATAGATAATGAATGGAATGTAATGCGAAGAACAATGAAGGATGATAGATAATTACGAAGATAAAATACTCTCCCCCTTAAGTTATGCTTTAGATCATGATGAACCAAAGGAACAATATTGTTCTTCGTATGAGTGTTGTTGACAAAAGATCTTATACTCGAGTTCTTTCAATGCACTCGACGGTGTCTGAGGTGGTTCTGTCACAAAATCATCGAAGAAGGTTAGGTGCAAGATAAGCGTTGAGTGATTTGTGACAAGGATAAATCATGAAGGTTTTCTCAGAACACAATTTGAATCCACACGAGATGTAGTTTTCCTGCAGGTTAGGTATCAGATGTAAACAGAGTCGGAAAGAAGATATAAGAGAGTTGATCAGAATGGATATGCCTTAGATGTGGTTTCCCTGCAATACAAAGGATAATATATGAGATACTTGCGAGGGAAAAGCACTTAGTCAGTGGATCATGTGGCCTTCTCGGAAGGCATGAAAGTTTAGACTAACATCATTTTCCTGCAAGGTTAGATAATAAGATATAATAATCGGCGCATATGCAACAACGACAGTTATAGTTCATTTAGACCTCAAAGTACTTCTACAAATTTGTATCATCACATGATGATTGTTTCTTCTTCTTCGAGGAACAAATATGTTTCCCTGTAAAATAGATAATTTTCAAAGATAATCATTCACAGGAAAAACACATTCAATGGTACCTGCAGACAAATAGTGCGAAGCAAATGATATTGTGGGCAGGGGTTATTAACGTTACACCCTGCAAACCCCGAAAAACTATCACTCGATGTAATTCTCCCCCCTGTTGTCAACAAGTGTCAAAAAGGAAAGAGAGGACATTTGAGGAATTACTCCGTGGGAGTGTCTTCTGAATCCAAATTAAAACCACTCGATGAATCAGTGTCTGAAGAATGCAGAATGGTCAAGACGGAAGCAGTAGTGACAACCTGGGCCCTCGATGACTTGGAGCGATGAACATCTGGCTTGAATATGAGAGTATCAGTTGTATCTACAACCTCATCATCATGACTGACAAACAACATATCCACTGAAGCAGAACACTGCGGGAGCACTAGAGTTTGTCTTTGGATGCACGGAAGAAAGCAAGTCTAGGTAGTCATATTTCTTGAAGAGGCCCTTTTTAGCTAAATCCTTGCGAGAGTAATGCTTTCTCAATGAGGTACATGAGCGCTTCCTTGCATCCTTCTCATGGAGAAGAATTTGAAAGTGTAATTATGAATCAGATTCAGCTCAGTCATCTATTCCTCGTTTTATTTTCTATCCATCTTAATGTGTCTCTCTAGAGTCTGCTGCGTGCGAATACAAATCTCATAGAGAGATGGTTTCCCTTAGTCATTGATCTTCTGAGCATTTTCAGACACAGAAGCATTTGCAGTAGTATCAATAGGTTCCTTTCCTTTGCCACTATCCTTCACAATACGCAAAATATCATGAACAAGTGGCACGAATACTTTCGTTATGTAAGCCCAGACCAATTTCTCCTTTGTGAGCTGCTCGATCGCGAACATGATCCATGGAGCATAAGGCTTCAATGACTGAGGGCTATCTGCTCCGCAAGCGAGGTTTTGAATGAAAAGGTCAGGAATGTTGAACTTAATTCCTTGGAACATGGCCAGAAGTGCATTTCCCACAATGCCTTTGATGGAATATGGCTGGTTCATTGGCGTGATAGTATTGCATAGAATGTGAAATAGCACTTTGTTGTCATAAGCCAACTTCTTCGGATCAACATTGATGCATTCGTCACCAACCATGGTGGGATCCACCAGGATGTGGAGTTGAGCTTCGATAACTTCCCAGTAGTGCAGTCTGTTCTCTCTGTCGTTCTCAAATTCACATCGAGGCAAATTTATCAAAGCCAGAAACGCACATTTGATCGTTTCTTTACCAGTCATCCATTCAAGCATCCAGGTTGAAGTGTTTGCATGATCTCCTGAGATATATAGTGTGGCATAGAACTAAAGAATAACTTCTTTGTTCCAGCCATGATTAAAGCGCATGAACCCTTTCAGAAGAGCATGTTGAACATGCTGAATTGCATTATGGAAGCAGCGCATTTCTTTGAGCTTGGCGAAGTTTAATATCTTATGATTGCAAATTCTGTGCCTCCCAAACAAGATCCGAGCATAATATATGGCTTGTTCCTCAGTCCAGAACCTTGGTGACAATGAAGTCTTTTCTCCTTCATAAGTGCTCACCCCAAATAATGCAAGCTTCGAGGAATGAAAGAAGTTGTAAAGAAGTTGTTCATGGAAAGCAGGGACATTGAGGCCATACTCAGCTAGAAATAGTGGAAATGATTCTTGAGGATTTTTCTGATTTTCTTCCTTGGTTATTTCCATCGACTTAACATCATCAGAGGCTGGTACATTCTTGCCGACGGGCTTTAATGGTGCAAGTGTCCTTATAACTTTCTCTGTAGCTGATGGCATGGGATCACTGGTCTGACCTTCAATTTCCTTCGCTGTAACTCCTTCAGTGGGTTTCTCATTCTAAGGCACTAGGGCCTTTTCTTTCAGTGAGTTCTCAATGGTGGCTGGCACGACAACTTCTTCACACTATTGAGTCAGATCTTGTTCTCCTTCAATCTATTGTGGCATCACTGGTGGTACAACTGCTTGTTCTTTCTATTCGGGAGCCATGAGCTCTTCCAGTTCCTTCTCTTCCTATTCTGGCTGTGAAGCCAAAGAACCAGGAGCAGGGTTAACCTCCATCTGGGTAGGGGCACCAGATGAGGAGACTGGGGGTGGTATTTCCTTGGGAAGCAACTTTCTCACCCTCAACCTTCTCACCCTTCTTGGTGGATCCAGAGGGTTCAACTTGATTTTTCTTCAAAGGCAATGAAGCTGCCTTTTCCATCTCAATCTCTTCGTCAACTCTTTGTTCAGGAGCATTTTGCTCAGGCACAACATTCTCTTCATCAGGATTAACTAGATACATGTCCACCACATCAGATTCTTGTTCAACTGAGGTAGGAATGATACCTACCGCAGGATCAACTTGTTGCTCGGTTTCTTCCTCGGGACGAGGGGATGGTGGTATCTGTTGCAGTGGTACACTTGTGTCAATAGGTGCATCAGTTGTTATAGATTGGATACGACAACCCATGGAAGCCTTCAACTACCTGGCTCTTGCCTGAGCTTTCTGACAATTCTCTTCTCTTTCTCTTCGTCAAGCAAGATCTGCTTGACACTTAAGCTCATCATTTCTTTGATTGTAGAGCTGAGAAACATCCATCTTCATCTTAGAATGCCACTCAATCTTGTTGTTTCTCTTGGCAGTGAGGACTTTGGTGATCTCAAGGATTCGCGTGTTCATGTCTCTCCTTTTGGATTCAGAGCGAGCTTCATTCCTCATTTTCGCAAGTAGTTTCTTGTCCTTTACAACCTAATTCAGTTCCTTGGTAATTTCCTTCAGCTTAGAGAAGTGCTTTATTACCATCTTGGTAACATCATCAAGCAAGCCCAGACTACTCAACTCTGATGGATTTGCATCATAAGAAGCACCTTCAATGATGTCAAACATAAGATCAAAATCATATTCCTCTATGGGGGCAGGAACATTTTTTCTTGGCCTTCTTGGCAGGACCAATAGCCTTTTCATCAGTCATCAACTTTCTCTTCGCCACTGGGGTAGAAAAACTCGAAGGTTTGTCAGATGGGACATGAGCAAGCCTTGGTGAAGATCACACCGGAGGCGAGAATTTTGCCAGAGAGGGCGTTTGGTATGGCTTGTCAAGCAAAGATCATTGATCATACATGGGGATTTCTTCGCCAACATTATCATCAGAGGAATCATCAGATGAGGCAGATGCTGCCTTCCTTGACTTTCTGGCAATAGACTTCTTCTTTGAAGCTCGAGGAGAAACAATCTTCCTCTTCTTTTCTTTTCAGACAGAGGCCCTTTCCTTCTTCTCCTGCACATCTTGTTCAGTTAACTCAACATTTAATTGTTCCACCTGATTCTTCTTCATGGCTCTTTCCTCACGCTTGGCCTTGGCCTTTTCCTTCTTTGCAACCTCCTCAGGAAAATTGGCAATCGTCTTTATGGAATCAGCATGAGCATTGGGAGGTGGTGCCGGCCTTACTTTTTAATCATCTTGCCCAAGGCAACCCTCTACAATGCAGCTGTTCTAGGGAGGAGTGACTGCAAACAGAATCTGATATTTCTTCGAATGTTCTCACAGTTGAACCACTTTCTTCACCCAGTGACAGAGAATCTTTTGCAGTCTGTTGTTTCTTTCTTGTGGCGTTTCAACTCTAGGTGGAGTCTTGTAAGTTTCAGGATCAGATATTTCAGCTGCGGTGTTCCTCTCTCTACCATGACCACCCTTCTTTGGATTTTCATTAGAGAGCAAGGTTTTGGAGTCTATGACAAGCTCGTCCTTTGGATAACTGTCCGGTGAGGTAATATCATCATCTTCTTCAGCAGATTCTGACTCGACCTTTTTCTTTGGTGCTTTTGGCGGCTTCGCAGATTTTCTTTCAGCCACCTTTGCTTTATCAGCTGCACGCGGCTGCTGTGGAATTTCCTCCTTGGACCCAGAATGCTCTTCTAAACTGTTTGTCATGACCACTCCCGAGAGAGAAACAAACAATCGATAGAAAATAGGAGGAACTCGCAAACATGCACAGAAGCATTTTGACTCAAAACAGATAATTTTCGGAAGCAACAAGGAATCCATGGCATACTATTAGGAAGATATCATCAAGAGAATTGTGATTTGCCCTAAGACAGAATAACAACTCCTCTAATCTTTTGATGTATATGGTATGAACCCTGGATCCAAATAGACTGGTACGAGGAACTACTACAAAACGTACAAGTCACAACTTAGTGAAACCCAAAGATCTACCGCAAGAAAATAAAACAAGATAAGCAGCATAGGGATGAACAACCCTAGAACAGAAGAGGGATATGGCTTGTTTTAGATCTATACGCCCTAACTTGGCAATACAGATCAACTATGGTAGCACAGGAGAGAAGGAGTACCACGCTGGCATGAACAACGGTGATGCGGCTTCGCCGGAGTTGCTCGGCAAGGCTCATCGTCGACGCTACTTCGAGCTCGGGCTCAGACATAGAGCGAGAGGAGAGGTTTGAGGCCGAACAGCGAGTGAACATAGGAGGACAGGCCTGGATGGGGGGGGTTTATATAGCCTGAGGGCGAAACCACTCCCTCCGAAATCTATGGCCGAAAAACCCGGGATGTTCTGCATTCAATGAATGAGACCACGAATGAGAGACCGTGGGCACGTGGCAGCCATTTCTTGCAAAAATATCAGTAACTAAACAGAATGCCGAAAGGTTTGAGGAAGCAGAAGCGCTAAAATAGAGGAAATTTCGAAGTGCATTTTATTCGTGACCAAGGACGTAAGAGTGAAATCAACTTCAGATCAAGTTGCATGTTTATGATAGGAAAGAACAGAATAAAAACAAAGAATAAACTGATTCAAAACACAAAGCCAAAAGAAGAGAAACACAAACACACAAACGCTACGAATGAAAACACAGAAGGAAGAGCAACAACAATAATTGATGTCAGGGTGTATGATAAACATGAGATATTCCTGAGTGAAATTCCTGCATGAGATGATTAGTTCTTCTTCATAACCCACACTTGCATGGGAGGTGAGGATCTCATTTGCTTGAACTGAGTGGGGGTATTCCTTCGGTGTGGCTTGCGAAACACCTGTGCACTTTGATGATAATCATATGAATAGGCATTGAAGTTATTTCCAGAAGCATGTATGTAATGATTTTAAGACGTACGCCCGTACTCCTTCTGGCGCAGGTTAGGATGATAATCATTCGAGAATAGCACTCAAGTAGATTGAGAATGATAACCATTTCCTCACCGAGAGTTATCCTGCACAGTCAAGTTAGCAGTGACACACAAATTTTCAACAGTGCACTTCTTTACCAAGATTTGCTTCTTGGGTGCACATGATCTGTAGTTAGTTCCAATATATCGAGCAAAAACTTTGCCATCCTATTGTTTGAAGATTTTTGTAATTTGAGTCGCTAGACTCGTCAGTATCAACAGGAATGGGCGAGAGATAACCAGTTAATGTTTCAGGTTCGAGAGTTTTACTCTTTGCACGAACCCAAGTTGTTCGAGGGTATTGCTTGGGAGTCCAATAAGATCCATCCACATTGAGTTACCTTTCAAAACCTAATCCTTCCTTCTAAGGATTTTTGTGCAGTATGGACTTCTTGAGCACATCACATAGGGATTTGATGCCCTTTCAGGCTCCTTAGCATTCCAGTCTTAAGTAATCCCTTTAACCTGCAATTTTCTTAGAGATGGCAGCAAAATCCTCGGCAGAGGGGATAGTAGTACCAGCTTCAGTGGTAGTAATATTCTTAGTAACATTGTTAGAGGTTTCATCATGAGAATGTGCATTACTACGTTCTGGGAATTTTAAGAAAGGAGGTACAAAATCATCAGGAAATCAAACAGATTGCTCGACAAAGAGAGAAGCTTTTTCTAACGTGAGCTCGTTATGAGATTCTTTCAGTGACACGAGTTCTTGATTCCTATTAAGGAGTTCATCCAATAGATTCTCGTAGTCAACTGTAAGTGAATCATATTGATTGTTAAGATCATCAATAGTTGATGAAAAAGCATCTTGCTCTTTGATCAACTTTTGATTCTTCTCCATCTCTTTGACCAGTAATCCTTCCGTTTAACTGAGATTTCTCTTAAACATTTCAAGTTCACCATGTTGGGATTTAGCGATCTTGACCAGCTTGGCATAAGAAATATATTTAGGTGAATAATTGTTCATGGATATTTGGTGTTTTGCAGATACCTGATCCTTTGATGATTTTGCCATGAGACAGAAGGCGATTGGTTCATCATCGCTTGCAATATGATCAATTAATGCATCATTACCATCTGATTCACTGAAATTCTTTGATGATTCAATGGAAACATATGATTGTTTCTCCCAATCCTTTTGTAGAATTCTTCATCATCTGATTCAGTGTCAGTAGCATGTTCTTCAGAGTCCAAAGTTAGATTAGCACACGCTCTGTTTAGCCGCGACATCCTCTTCATATTTGATTCAATGGTAGCTCTGGCTTTCACATCAGTGACTGGTCTCATCGAACAAGATGACGAGGGAGATGTAATTTCCTTCGAGAGCTTAGTATGACAATCGACTCGCGCAAAACCACTGTAGTGAAGATATTCCCATTTGTTGCTTGGCTTTCCTTCCCAACCGGAGCAATCAACGATGAGATGACCGTACATCTTGCACTTGAAGAACTTCATATATTTCGAAGGAAATCTTCTTCTTGATGATTCTCGCGCATGAAGCTCATCATCATTTGTGAGGTAGAGATTTTTCCTTTTTAGATCACTCAGCCTTTGTGTGAGCATTTCAAGTTCTCTGGTGATGGTGTGTTGATTCTCGACATCTTCTTCTTCTTCAAAACTGCCATAGTGTGAGAGAATTTCTTCTTCACTTTCCGAAGAAGATTCTTGATTAGCTTTCTTCTTCACTTTCTTCACGAATTGACAACAGTGTCATAATCTCAATATAGTGAAGCTCTTAATAGTCTAATATTTGTTTGATTTCAGCTACAATAGGATCGAAGGATTCATCAAGTGCACTCAGAAGCTTGTTGAGTACATCTCTATCGGTGATATCAGTTACTCCTCGCTGATGTAGTCTTTCGACGATGTTTGTTAGTTGATCAGTGACTTCCATGGAACTTTCTTTACGAAGGCTTGTGAATCCAGTAAACATAGCACAATGCATTTGAATGTGAGGATCTGATCTGGGAACAAATTCTTCATGAGCACTGTTGATAGCATCCCAAATTTTCTTTGCAGTGTTGAGCCTTTGGAACCGAAAGAAATGTCTTTTGATAGACTGCTACGAATGAGATCTTTTGCTTGAGCATCCAATTGCAGATTTGCTTTATCATCGGAGTTGAGATTGTTCGGTTGCTGAATGGTGTCTTCCACAATCCGCCACAGATCATAGTTGATAGCTTGAATTCTAATTCTCATTCGTTCCTTCCAGTACAAATAGTCATTTCCATCAAATATAGGAAATCTTTCAGAGTGCAAGGATCTACGTGCATATGACATACTCAAAACTCCAAGGATGTTAGACCTTTAATAGATAGAAATAGGGAGAACCTGGCTCTGATACCAATTGTTAGGATCAAGAGTATATCGACCAAGGGGGTGAATGGGAGATTCAAATTTTCTTTCGAAAGCTTTGAAACTTATTCCACACACACAACAGTGGAATAGAGTATCAAAGGAAATAAACTAGATCAGTCTTCTTTGTCAGAGGCATATACGTTGATGAATGCATTGATAATAGTACGCGTTTGGGAAATCATAGCTTTAATTGCAATGAGCGTAACACAACATGCGGACATATGAAGTAGAATGAGACACAACAAGGTACACACATAAGATAAATACAATGGAATGATTACACAAGAGAGTCTGAGGGACATGATGATAACGAATGAATACAGGCGATGAGAAAGAAATAGGATGATCACAGATACACAGTTTGATAACACTCAAAATGAAATGATCAAATGAACTATCGACACAGAGCATGAATATAAACTACTAAAGGAAATGCAGCAGAGAAGTTTAACCGGTGGTGCTCGATGGCGACAAAGAGATTTGGTAGACCATTTCACCCTTCTACCAAAGGGCTATGTATAGTTGGAAGGGCTATGATTTAACATGGAAGATAAACTCTCTTCACCCTATTCTCCTTCAACATAGAGTTGATCTGACTCAGGTTGATTTCACTCGTTGTAGATCCTTGCCAGCGATCTCCAAACCTTCGGTCGACCTTCGTGAACCACAATCACTCTTGGTTGCTGAAGATCAGGCTCGGTGAAGACAACAATTCTTCAACACTCGAAGCCGAAACCTATTCGTCTAGGAAGTGTGCAGCTCTCAAGAGTAAAAGGTACAAGAACTCTCAATCAGAACTAGTGTGATACTAAACCAATTTCTAAGTTTGGGCTCTTGGTTTTTCTCTCGGTGGATCTTAAACTCAAATTACTCAGAGAGGGGTTTCTCAAATCAATCTTCTCAAAAATCTCAAGCGAAGTAGCCTACAGATAAAATTGGAGCAGGGTGTCTATTTATAGCCGCAGCCTTCCCTGATGGCAAAATACCAAATTAGACATCGGGTTCAGCCAATGGCCAAACGACGCGAGTCCAAAGGTCGGATTTGAGAAGAACGGTAACTTGTCTTGCGGAGCAAGAAATGACAACTCCTCGGTCCGAGGCAAATCTCTCACAGTGAAGATCACAGTATGTTGCTGGCAAGTATTTGCTCGGAGTACAAAGAGGTTTATCTTGTATCTTTCATAGGTTATGGCTAAGCATCACAATAGATCTAAGCATCGAGAACCTATACCCCTCTTAATAATACGGAGGTCTTATGACTCAAAAGAATGAAAGAAGAACAGTGAAATGAACACCACGTCTGCACTTTGCCTTCGCCTTCCATCGCTGCAGCCAATTTCTTCGGATGCAGTACTATATCAAAAGCTTTGCTTTAGCAGAAAACTTTCGAGGGGTCGATTTCTTCACACCAATCTTCTCGACTCTATAGCTTCAACAATTATAGCTCGTTCTTTTCTGCAGCATAGATATACTTCGGTGAAGTTCCTCGAACTCAGCTTGGAAGACAACATTATGTTCGGTTGTGTATGGACTTTTTATCTTTGTATGCACTAGCAAACAAATTAGTCCATACCTATTTCTATCAACAATCTCCAAAACACAAGGTAGGCAGATATTGCACCAACACATTTGGAGAACTTTTATTTTCTAGTCATTTTTATTGCTGCATAATTAAAAAAACAACATAATCATGGCCCCATGCCCATCAGGAGGAATCCATTAATTAGGATGATAAAGTCTTATTAACAAACTTCTTCCGAATGACATGAAGCCGAAGAATCTTCATATAGCTCTAGGTTACCTCAATGGGGATAGGCATGTCCCCAACAATTAGAATTTCATATTTACTTTTGATAGTAGGTAGAGGGAATTCAAAACCTCCGATAGTAATTGTTGAAATTTTTCCAATAGAATTGATACTATTCACTTGAGGTTGTTTCTTCGGAAAGTGCACCATATGCTCATTACCATTGACATGAAAAGTGACATTGCCCTTATTGCAATCAATAATACCCCCTGTAGTATTCAAAAAGGTCTACCAAGGATGATCGACATACTGTTGTCCTCGGGTATATCAGGAATAACAAAGTCCGTTAAAATAGTAACATTTGCAACTACGATAGGCACATTGTAAGTGCATCTAGTGCCACCCCTAGTTGGTTTTGGAGTATTGATGAAAAACCTGGTTGAGGGACTAATGTGTTTGTGAGAATTGCAGGATAACACATGTAGTAGTCCCTCATTGATTCGGTTTACCTACCGGAGATGACCCCTAAAAATGGGTGAAGACATTGAAGACAATGGTGGTCTGTGAAGCTATTCACGTTGAAGACTATGACATGAGAAGAAATCACATGAAAACTATGGAGCGCGAAGACTTAGTTGTTTTGTTGTTTCCTTTTCTTCTTTGTTGAGTCATAGGAACCACTGCACTGTTAAGTGGGATCCAAGTGAACAAAGTCAGAGTGACTAAAGTGATGCTCAACCAAATCCGATGTCTTCGAGCGAAGGCAACGAGACCAAATCTTATCTAGAGTCGGATGAGTCAGATTTACTTGTAGCCCAAGTCAAGCTGCCAATGTGTGTTTGAAATCTGACCGTTGGGACACATGTCAGTTCCTTAGTGACTGAGGGAGTCCTGGATTAGAGGGTGTCCGGATAGCCGAACTATCACCTTTGGCCGGACTCCTGGACTATGAAGATACAAGATTGAAGACTTCGTCCCGTGTCCGGATGGGACTTTCCTTGGCGTGGAAGGCAAGCTTGGCGATACGGATATGTAGATCTCCTACCATTGTAACCGACTCTGTGTAACCCTAACCCTCTCCGTTGTCTATATAAACCGGAGGGTTTTAGTTCGTAGGATGAACAACAATCATACCATAGGCTAGCTTCTAGGGTTTAGCCTCTTTGATCTCGTGGTAGATCTACTGTTGTACTACCCATATCATCAATATTAATCAAGCAGGAGTAGGGTTTGACCTTCATCGAGAGGTCCCGAACCTGGGTAAAAACATCGTGTCCCTTGTCTCCTATTACCATCCGCCTAGACGCATAGTTCGGGACCCCCTACCCGAGATCCGCCGGTTTTGACACCGACATTGGTGCTTTCATTGAGAGTTCCTCTGTGTCATCACCTTTAGGCCCGATGGCTCCTTCGATCATCAACAACGACGCGGTCCAGGGTGAGACTTTTCTCCCGGATAGATCTTCGTATTGGGGGGTTTACACTGCGGGCCAATTCACTTGGCCATCTGGAGCAGATCGAAAGCTACGCCCCTGGCCATCAGGTCAGATTTGGGAGTTTGAACTACACGGCTGACATCCACGGAGACTTGATCTTCGATGGATTCGAGCCACAGCCAAGCGCGCCGCACTGTCACGATGGGTATGATCTAGCTCTACCGCCGAACAGTGCCCTGGAGGCCGCACTAGCGTCCGCTCCAACCCTTAGTTCGGAGCTGACTTCGCCGATCGAGGACGAGTGGCTAGACACCGCCTCGGGGGCTACGATCTCTACGGCAATTGAGCCGAACACCATCCCTGTCCTTTGCAAAGCCCGTGACTCCGAGGTGCCGGACTCCTCTCCGGACTCCGAACCTCCCACGCCCCTGCCAATCAAATCCGATTGGGCACCGGTTATGGAGTTCACTGCCGCGGACATCTTTCAGCACTCGCCCCTTGGCGACATCCTGAATTCACTAAAGTCTCTCTCTTTATCAGGAGAGCCCTGCCGGGCTATGGTCAGGAAGGTTGGGATGCGGACGACGAAGAAATTCAACACCGACCCACCACCCACTTCATAGCCACTGTCAAAAGTTTAAACGACGTGCTCAATTTCGACTCCGAAGACATCGACGGTATGGATGACGATGTAGGAGATAACCACGAACCAGCACCTACAGGATACTGGACAGCCACCCCATCTCACGATGTATACCTGGTGGATACACCTAAAGGAAGTGACGACGAGGAACAACGGGACGCTACGAAGGCTAAATCCCTCGAAAAGCAGTCAAGACGGCGACGAAAGCGCTGCACAAAGTCCCGCCTCGACAAGGACGGCGGCCATACAGACCCAGCCATAGAACAGGTCGAACCAGTGAACGACGAACATGCCATTGAACAACCGTCCGAACAGGACAACTTGGATAAACAATCCGTCCCCGGCGAAGATAACAATCCGGACGATCTCACACCGGACAATTTGTTGGAGCAGAAGAACCTCCACAAAAGGCTCGTCGCCACTGCACGTAGCCTGAAAAAGAAGAAGCGGAAGCTCAAAACAGTGGAAGATGCACTCAGAATCAGATGGAGCAAAGTACTCAACACCGCAGACAAATACGGCGACAGCCGCCAAACAAAGAGCTCCTCGAAGCGTAAACTACTGCCCGAATTCGATGAGGAGGCCTTAGAGCCCCCGCAATCAAAGAACAAAGAGGCCGCCCGGTCGGATGGACGACCACATGACAAGCATAGAGCGGCAAACGGCGCCGCACACAAGCCGGTACGCGATCCGCATAAGGATTCACATCAAAAGGATGGCCCAGTTAGGTCCATCTACGGGCCAAGAAAGCAAGCTCTTCTAAGCAATGCCTCACGCCAAATATACGGACATCACAGCACACCCAAATATAGGGGTGCCGCACACCCCCTATGTTTCACCGATGAGGTGATGGATCACGAATTCCCAGCGGGATTTAAACCCGTAAACATAGAGGCATACAACGGAACAACAGACCCGGGAGTCTGGAATGACGATTACATCCTCCACATACACCTGGCTAGAGGAGATGATCTCCATGCCATAAAGTACTTACCCCTCAAGCTCAAAGGGCCAGCACGGCACTAGCTTATAAGCCTCCCTGAAAATACCATTGGAAGTTGGGAAGAGCTCGAGGATGCTTTTCGGGCAAATTTTCAAGGGACTTATGTCCGCCCTCTGGATGCAGACGATTTAAGTCACATAACTCAACAACTCGGAGAATTAGCCCGCAAATTCTGGAACAGGTTCCTCACCAAAAAGAACCAAATAGTCGACTGTCTGGACGCCGAAGCCTTAGCAGCTTTCAAACCCAACATCCGAGACGAATGGCTCGCCAGGCACCTTGGCCAGGAAAAGCCAAGAACAATGGCCGCACTAACAAGCCTCATGACCCGCTTTTGCATGGGAGAGGATAATTGGCTGGCAAGATGTAGTACCAGTGACCCAAGTACATCCAAAGTCAGAGATGGAAACGGGAAACCATGCTGCAGCAAGGACCAGCATCGGACAAGGGGAAACAACTCGAAGAGCACGACAGTCAACGCCGGATTCAAAAGCTCTCGGCAGAATCATAAAAAACTGCCCCTCAAGGATAACAGTCGCGAGCTATCCAACTTAAACAAAATCTTGGACAAAATATGCCAAATCCACAGTACCCCCGGGAAGTCTGCAAACCATACCCACAGAGATTGTTGGGTCTTCAAACAGTCCAGCAAACTCAATGCCGAACACAAGGGGCTCAACACACCAAGCGAGGATGATGACGAACCCCACAAGCAGAGCACCGGAAAACAAAAGAATTTCCCACAAGAAGTCAAAACAGTAAACTCACTTCAAGTGACAAAAGGGAAAATCAGAGCAGCGCCCATAGAAATACGCGCCGCATGGCCTATCCCAGCGGAGTCCCGACATTGGTTGTCAAAACCAATCACCTTTGATCATCAGGATTACTTCAGAAGTATCCGGAACACAGGATGGACTGCCCTGATATTACATCCTATAATCGACGGACTCCAATTCACAGAAGTCCTAATGGACGGTGGTAGTGATCTAAACCTGCTATATCAGGACACAATCTACAAAATAGGGATAGACCCAACCAAAATTCGCCACAGCAACACCTCCTTCAAGGGGGTAATGCCAGGCCTACATGCCCATTGTACGGGCTCCCTACTGCTCGAAGTTGTGTTCGGCTCATCCGACAACTTCCGCCGCGAAAAGTTAACCTTCCATATCGCCCCATTCAAAAGTAGCTATCAAGCACTATTGGGACGTGAAGCTTTCGCCCGCTTTAACGCAATACTGCATTATGCATCTCTTACACTTAAAATGCCCGGTCCACACGGCATCATCTCATTAAAGGGAAATATCAAGTGTTACTCGAGCACGGAAGAACGTGAGACTGCCTGGACAGTCACACACTAATCCGGCTCCGCTAAAGCAAGCACCTGAATAGGTCATTCGGACCCTGGACACGGCTAGACGAGTCCGGCGTAAACATATGAAGGCCTACTAGCCGCACACCCCCGTACAAGGGGCTGCATGCATGTACAACAAGAGACAATAAAGCTCAATTTTATTCGCTTTTTGAATCGTACTCCGTTTATTTAATATAAAGTACATTTTTCGCATGATCTTTCTTCAACTAAGTTCTTCTCTTTTACAGATGAACATCGTGCTACACCCGTCCAGGATACGGCACAACGGAGACACAGGCGCAGACGTGCAATAGGGACCCGTTGCAAGGATTCTTTTCAGATTAGGACCCTGCGTAAACCTTTTTTACTGTCTCTTGTTGATACACATCCCCCGGTTTCTTGCTATAATCGAGGAGGAGGCTGGCGTTTTGGCATCGGCCATGTCAGAATTTTTTTGCGCGTACCTGGACACCAGGGGCTTTGGGCATATTTCTGCCCGTTTTCATAAAGACCGAATACCTTAGGGAGTGTTGGGCGTCTCGAGTTAGGCCTTATATGCATCAACTCCGAATCATGTCTTTGGTCAAATGTTGGGTTTTCCCGGCTCCCGTGTTTTGCTTCCTTACGTTCCGTTCTATCGGCTAACGCGGCACCAGGAGAACTACTGCGATTGTGCCCGGGTTCGGCCTGGTGAGCACCTCAGTAGAGAAAGCCGAAAACTGACTGTCATGATATAGCGTGAGACTGGTCAACCACTCGATGACCCACCAGAATGTTTAGAATTCCTCCGCATTAACGAAGGACCGTTTCCCAGTCAGGCACATACGCGCCCCGAATTCGGGAGAGCGCGGTGCCCCTAGGGGCTATATACTAGCCCCACCATTGAACTCCTATGGCTAAGTGAAAGTGATAAAGCATTATAGTCCGGTTGCCTAGTTTGCTACGCTATCACCTCCTTTACAGGACCAAGACGTTGTATTAAGTGTGAAAATGCGCCTTTTTTTGCAAACACCCCCGCACTATGTGCGTGGGGGCTGAAGCCGAAGACTGCCATCTTTCAGGTTATATACACATATACATTAACGGCCGCACAGGAGGTACTTTAATACTTGAACGCTCAAGTATAAAAAGCCCTTATATTATATTGAAACATTGTTTCACAAATCATACATGTCATTAGAACATAATATCCTTCGAGCACTGCGTCTCTATTAAACGAGCGCCCTGCAGGACTTCCTCAAAATAGTGCTCGGCAGGTACTCGGCTTCTGTCCGAATCCTAGGATGCAACATCGGTGGCCTTCATCTCCGCCCAGTATGTTTTGACACGGGCAAGATCCATCCGCGCACCCTCTATGCATGCTGACCGCTTCATTGCACCAATATGCGGCACCGCACCAAGGAACTGCTGCACCAAGCCAAAATAACTCTTCGACTCGGGCCTGTTCGGCCACAAATGAGTCATGACATCCTTCATGGCAAGTCCATACAACCTATTCAGCTCAGCCCATTCGGGCAAACGATCGATCAATGGAAGCGGACGCTCAGGACTATGGAACTGCGACCAAAAAAGCTCTTTCATTCCGTGATCCTTTTGGCCTCGGAAGTGTTCGGCCGCGTCTGTGGCACTCGCCGCCAAGTCCAGATAAGCATCCTCGGCACCCGACAGCTGGCCCAACTGAGCATACTTGGGATCCGTGAATTTCCTCCGTAGCAGAAAAGGCTTTCCAGCCGCAATATCTTCGGCCTGACGTAGCTCCTCTTTCATAGCTCTCATCGCAGTGCGAGCATCCATGGCCTCAATAGCGGCCTTTTTCAGGTCCTCTTGTTCCGCTTGACCCTCTTTTTCAAGAAGCTCGCAACGGTCGGTAGCATTCTTCAACTTTACGGCCATCTCGGCCATTTCTTTCTTACTTCGGCAGTGAGCAGCCTGTTCGGCTCTCAGCTCTTTGGCCGCTTTTAAGGCAGCCGGATCACTTTTTCAGGCTTGCTCCTTGGCTCGGGCGAGTTCCGCTCAAAGGTTCTCCATGGCAGCGGCACCATCTACGTCAAGCATACATGTTGTAAGGCACAGATATTTAGCTACCTTACCGGGTGTCCGCGGAGAAGCTGCATACCTTGTGACTCATCAAGCCGCTTATTGACAAGCGCGATGTCAGAATCCGCCACGTCAAGTTGCCGCTTTAGTTCGGAAAATTCATTAGTCCGGCTTGCCACCGGACGCTTCGCCACCTACATAGGAAGAGCGTATATTATACCTGGGATTATGATCCTCGGCGCGCTGTCATTTTTGACAACGCACCGAGTCTCAGGGGCTACTATCTATACAGGGCGCATTATATATGCAAAACTGTCAGAAGGTACATCATTTTGCGTACCTCAAAACCCGTCAGTAAACTTATGATGGCGTCATGCAATCCGCTTTCAGCGGATGAAATCCTTTCAATCACCGTACCCATTAGCGCACGGTGATCTTCCGAGATAGATGCTCGCCCGAGCAGATCTTTCAGCTCCTCCGACCGTACACCAGTCGGTGCCGGACTCGTCCGATGGCCTTTTTCGAAGGCCGGACGCGGAGGGCTTTGAGGGGACATACGACTGCCTTCGGGCCCCGCCGGATTCGGAGAAACCCTCCGTGACGACACCTCAGGGTCATCCGCCTCGCATGACGGTACGGCAGGTGGAGGCGTTTCTCTCTCCATCATCTCCGGATCAAGATCCCCTAAAGACGAGCTCTGCTGAGAAGGGCTGAGATCTGAACTACAAGGAAATTTTTTGGTTATCTTCAGAAATAAAACAGGGATGTCTCACATTTTAAGAAAACGCCCCTCTTTACTTACGACTTGCTGGAGGGCTGATCTCCTTGGGAAAATAGTGCGGCCGGGGCATCTCCCGGCGCAGGACCCTCTGGCGAGGATTTCTTCCCTCGCTTCGAGGCCTTGGTCTCCGGATCTTCAGAAGCGGTCCTCTTCTCCCCTTGGAGGGAGGGATTCTCGATCCCTCCTTTCTTAATAAACTCCTTCGCGGAGGCAGTAGCTCCCTTGTTCCCCCCTTCGCCTTCTTCAAAAGGCGCAGCCTCTAGCATCCTGGTTAACACAGGATCCGGCGTGGTCTCAGGGAGGGGGGCCGGACACCGGATCAGTTTTGCTTTCGCTATCCACTCCTGTTCAAGGGACGACTCTTTTAAAGGCAAGTTTATGATAGATATACGGATAGCATGTCCGGGTACAGGACTACTTACTTGAGTATCCGGGCGATTGCAGCTCAGACCTGCGTCCTCCGTCAAGTCTGGACACATTGCTCGTGATCCAAAGAATAATTGGTACATCTCCATGGGCGTTACGCCCATAAAATGTTGGGGAGCTCGTGGTCCCTCCGGATTGAACTCTCACAGGCGTAGGGGGCGACGTTTGCAGGGCAAGGTGCGACGAATCAGCATGACCTGTGCTACTACGACCAGATCGATCTCTCTCTCTAGGAGGTCTCGAATACGGCCCTGCAACAAGGGCGCGTCCTTGGACGGCCCCCCAGTCGAGCCCTTTATTGACCCATGACGCCAGCCGTGGCGGAGGACCCGAGCGAAAGGCAGGTGGTGCCACCCATTTGGTGCCCTTGGGAGCTGTGATATAAAACCACTCTAGCTTCCATAGACTGAGCTCCTCTTGAAAAGAGCCCTCGGGCCATGGAGCATCAACATTCTTGCTTATAACAGCCCCTCTGCACTCTTCCTGCTGCCCCTTGATCATCTTCGGTTCCACTTTGAAGGTTTTGAGCCACAACCCAAAGTGAGGGGTAATGCGGAGGAAGGCTTGACATACGACAATGAACGATGAGATGTGGAGGATGGACTCCGGATCCAAGTCATGAAATTCCAGCCCATAATAAAACATGAGCCCCCTCACGAAGGGGTCCGTCGGGAAGCCTAACCCCCGAAGGAAGTGAGGCACGAACACCACGCTCTCACTAGGCTTGGGAGTGGGAATAACCTGCCCTTGGGCGGCAGCCTGTGCGAAATTTTGTCGGTTAGATACCGGGCGTCTCTCAGCTTTAGCACGTCTTCTTCCGTGCCGGAGAAAGGCATCCACCGGCCTTGCAGGTCGGAGCCGGACATCCTCGGAGGTCCGAAGCGCCTGAATCTAGAGCTTTGGGTGTTGGAACTCGAGGCGAGGGGCGGATTCGATTGAGATTGAAAGAAAGGAGCGGGCCTTGGTCTTCTTATAGAGAGGTTGAATACCAAGAGCCCTCCCCATGACCGTTCGGGACTTGCCTTCGATAGAGGAGGCGTGCCAACGGGCATGACTGGGTTACCCACACCCGTATTAATGAGAATCCCGGAATAAGGGGACACGATCTGTGCTTTGACAAGACATGCCAAAGAAACCGCCTCGCTAAACACGCTGAGGTGGGACAATAAAAACAATTCCAATAAAGGCTTGGCCATGGTGTGACGTCACGCCGCAGAATACGTTAGCAGATTGAATTTGTGTAAAGATTATTCTCTCTACGGTGGTATGTGGAACTTATTTTGCAGAGCCGGACACTATCCTTGTGCTCAAAATCTTCTATGAAGTATTCAGAGGAGGAACCCGCCTTGCAATGCTGAAGACAATATGCGGGCCGGACTCGTCGTCATTGAAGCCTGGTTCAGGGGCTACTCAGGGAGTCCTGGATTAGGGGGTGTCCAGATAGCCGAACTATGACCATTGGCCGGACTCCTGGACTATGAAGATACAAGATTGAAGACTTTGTCCCGTGTCCGGATGGGACTTTCCTTGGCGTGGAAGGCAAGCTTGGCGATACGGATATGTAGATCTCCTACCATTGTAACTGACTCTGTGTAACCCTAACCCTCTCCGGTGTCTATATAAGCCGGAGGGTTTTAGTCCGTAGGACGAACAACAATCATACCATAGGCTAGCTTCTAGGGTTTAGCCTCTTTGATCTCGTGGTAGATCTACTCTTGTACTACCCATATCATCAATATTAATCAAGCAGGAGTAGGGTTTTACCTCCATCGAGAGGGCCCGAACCTGGGTAAAAACATCGTGTCCCTTGTCTCCTGTTACCATCCGCCTAGACGCACAGTTCGGGACCCCCTACCCGAGATCCGCCGGTTTTGACACGGACAGTGACCCAGGGTCATTTCGGATAAATCAGGTCGGGTTGCCCAGTGGCTATAAAGAGCCCACCCCCTACATCATAAATTGGTGGATGCTCAGAGTTAGTGAAAGGCTTTTGTTGTTTGAGAGCAACCCACCTCTGAAGCATTTGAGAGAGAATCCTTGGGAGGACAAAGCCCAAACTACCCCGAGCCCAAAGAGTGTTTGGCATCACTAAAGTCTTTCTCTCCGCGTGATCTGAAGACTTGTTACACTTGAGGACTGTGAATCCTCCAGCCGGTTAGGCGTCGTGTTCTGAGCATCCAAGAGTCATTGTGGATTGCCGGTGAAAGAAGTCTGTGAAGGTTTGGAAGTCTACCTTGAAGACTTACCAGAGTGATTGGGCAGGGACTAAGTGTCCTTATCTCGAGGGGAATAAGGTGAAGATGCGGTCTTCTGAGTTGAATCTCAGCCTCCCTAACTAGACATACAGTTGTTACAGCAACTGGAACTGGTCGAACAAATCACTGTCCTCTCCAAGCTACTGGTTCTATCTCTCACTTCTCTTTACTTACAGTTTGTCTTCGTGAAGTCATTGCCTACTTGCATTATCTGATTGACTTCACTGCGTGACTACTTGTTCTGATTGGCTTCATACTATCTTCCATCCTGATCCTTACTACCTAGCTGCTAATAGTCTTCGTGTTTTCACTTCATTGAATACTTGACTATGGCTTTCCTAGTGTAGTCTACCTTCCGCTGCATACGAATAGTGTCATTTCTATCGTTTGTCTTCGAAACTTTCATGTTTTGAAGACTTCCATAAAAATTGCCTGTTCACCCCCTCTAGTCAATAACTAGCTCTTTCAATTGGTATCAGAGCAAGGTACTCCCTTGTTCTGTGAGATTCGGTTTAACCACCTGGAGTTTTAGCTATGTTGACTGCAGGGATAATCAAAGTCTCCGTTGTGTGCCCCATCTTTGATGGCACCGAATACCCCTATTGGAAGAATAAGATGTTCATGCATCTTGAAGCCATTGATGTCGATCTGTGGTATGTCGTCAAGAATGCCGTTCCCAAGACTGGTGAAGATGTCACCCCTGCTGATGTCAAGAAGTTCTTTCAACTGGACTCTACCGCCAAGAACATCATCTGTGGTCATCTGACCAAAGGACAGTATGGCCGGGTGAGTGCTCTGGAAACATCGATGCTAGTCTGGGACTGGCTCTCCAAGGTCAATGAAGGCGTCTCAACTCAGCAAGATCAAAGGATCAGTGTTCTCCGCAACCTCTTCAACCACTTCAAGAGACACGACAATGAGAATGTCCAGTTCACATTTGATCGCCTCACTGATATCACAAATGAGCTCCAAGCACTTGACGCCACTGAGATCACGAAGCAAACACTACTGAGATCACTTGACAGCTCATTGGACAGCTTAGCCTTGATGATTCAAGAATGCCCTAACTTCAAGACTCTCGATCCGTCTGACATACTTGAGAGGCTCAACACACATGAGTTTCAACTATGTGAGAAACGAGATATCTATGGCCCCAACTATGGCCGAACTCGCGCTTTGAAGGCAAAGGTTGTTTCCTCATCTAAAGAAGAATCTGGCTATAGTTCTGGTGATCGTGAAGACATTGGAAAGGAGCTTACTATACTTGTGAAGAAGTTCCAGAAATTCACGAAGAAGAAAGGCTTCAGAAAGTCTTCACGATCGAGCTCAAGAAATGATGAAGCTTCCACCCATGACCACAAGAAGAGAACATGCCACAAGTGCAAGAAACCTGGTCACTACATCTCTGAGTGTCCACAGTGGGACAATGAGAAGAAGAAGAAGAAGAGCAAAGAATATGATTCTGATGACAAGAAGAAGAAGAAATCCTCAAAGTCTTCTTCCAAGTCTTCATCACACAAGAAGAGCTCATCTGGCAAGGCTCATGCTTTTGTTGGCAAGGAGATGGATTCAGATAGGAGTCTGCTTCTAAGGAGGCGGAGGTGGAGTCTGAGGAGGAGTCCGACTCTGGTGTTGCGACTCTGGCTCTAGCTACAGCCTACATTGCCAAGTCCATCTTCAACACTAAAGGCAATGGCTCCCTCACCAACGCTGATGATAATGACAAGGACGACTCGGCTCCCTCCTACTGCTTCATGGCACGTGGTGCCAAGGTAAAATCACGCGATGCCTACTTTCAAACATCAAGTGAAGATGACTCTGATGGTGAATCCAAACCTAGTTACAAAACAATTGCTAAAATTGCAACTGAACAACAGAAAGCTATGGAACATATTCAAAAATTGTTAGACAAAAGAGATGACCTGTTGGATGCAGAAATGACCCGATCTCAGTCCTTAATTGAAGACTTCAAAAATCTTCATGTTAAGTACGAAGAACTTGAAAGTCGTCATGAAATGCTCTCAACAACTCATGAAAAGCTTTCCTATGATTATCTCTAAAGGAAGCAAGATCTTGGGAAATTGAGAATGATTCATGAAGATCTTCAAAAGGAGAACGAGTCACTTCGCGCTCAACAGATCAGTCTCGCTCAGGAAGGATTTGAACCACCATGTCTAAAATGCATTGAGCGTGATAATGCTGCCTCTATTGCTGAATGTTCTACTGCTGCTACTGTTGCAATATCTTCAACTGCTGATGTGGTAACCAACCCCTCTGCTAAGGATACCACTACTATTGCTGATGAGAATTCTAGGTTGAAGACACTGCTTGAGACATGGATGTATAAAAATCTCAAAGGGCATCAGACATTATGTGATGTCCTCAAGAAACAGATTCTGAACCGAAACCCTAGGAAAGAGGGTGTTGGGTTCGAGAGGAAAATGAATGTTGATGGGTCTTACTGGAAGCCTGAGCAATACCCCAAAACCACATGGATTGTGGCATAGGAACCTTCAGTATATCCATCCACCTGATCCGGCTTCACTTGTGCTAACCCTATTATCATTGATGAATCCTTTGATACAAACTATAAACTATTTAAGAATCAGAATGGTGAAGTGTTTGCCAGGTATATTGGTACTAACTGTAGGAATGGACCACCTGTGAAGAAGATATGGGTACCCAAAAGTTGTCTTGAGAATCTTCCTGTGAATGTCGTCATGACACTACCTGGGAAGAAGACAAACCCCATGCCAAAGGCTTCATATGGTCCAAAAGCTTCATACAGACCGAGGACTCATCTGAGTCACCCTAACGTCAATGTTTTGCAGGGAAATCATACTCACACCCATGAATATGAGTGTGTTTCTTCAAAACGCTATGTTCATAGAACAAAGAACTTTTCTGCTTATTATTATGAGTATTATTCACCGCCTGCAAGGCTATTTACTAGGGCTCCAAAGCTGAAGTTCTCAGATGCTGCACTTAGACACATTGCTTCTCAGCCACCCCTAAAAATGTGGGTGGTTATGAAAATTTAACTCTCTTTTGCATGGAAAGGTCATGAGGCGGAAATCAAAGGCGTCCGATGCTAATGCTGGGGACCTTAAACATCTTGTTGGGCGCAAGAAAAAATGCCCAAATGGTCTTACTATGTATTTCATCCCGGGATTCCTTGACACTCATCCTATCTATCCTAACCAAGATTTGACTTTCCATGTTCCACTTGTTCGTCAAATGTTTATGCTTGACAACTCACTTGGTGAAGCCTATCCCCCAAACTGCACTGTAGGCTATGACACCTCGTACTTCAGAAGGGATTATGGACAGTGGATGCACTAACCACATGACTGGCGATTGAAGTCTTCTCATGGATTCAACACTACGTCCATCAGACAAGAGTCACATCACATTTGCTGACACTGGTAAAAGCAAGGTATTGGGTCTAGGTAGAGTTGCAATATCAAGGGATCAGCACATGGATAAAGTGATGCTTGTTGAATTCCTTGGTTTCAACTTAATGTGTGTCTCAATGCTTTGTGACTTAAACATGATTGTGCTATTTGGAAAATATTGTTGCCTTGTTCTAATGGAATCGGACAAGTCTCTAGTATTTGAAGGGTATCGGAAAGATGATCTGTATATGGTAGATTTGTCAGCAGGACCACAGATGGCCGTATGTCTTCTAGCAAAAGCTTCAGAGTGCTGGCTTTGGCATTGATGGCTAGGGCATGCTGGCATGAGGAACTTGCACACTCTCGCAAAGAAGAAGCATGTCGTGGGCATCAAAGGCGTCAAGTTCAAGAAGGATCACCTGTGTGGTGCCTGCGAAGCTGGAAAGATGACTAGGGCCAAGCATCCCTCGAAGACAATCATGACTACATCTCAACCCTTCGAGCTGCTACACATGGACTTATTTGGCCCTACTCACTATTCTACTCTGAGTACCACTGCTTGCCCCTATGGCTTTTTCACTGTTGATGATTATTCAAGATATACTTGGGTGCATATAATCCTCTACAAGAATGAAGTACGGGATGTCTTCAAACACTTTGCCAATCGTGCCATGACGAACTATGGCATCAAGATCAAGCATATCAGAAGTGACAACGGCACTAAGTTTAAGAACACCGGCCTCGACCTTTATCTAGATACTATGGGCATCACTCATGACTTCTCTGCTCCGTACAAACCTCAACAGAATGGCATCATGGAGCGCAAGAACAGAACCCTTATTGAGATGGATCGAACGATGCTCGATGAGTACAAGACTCCACGGAAGTTCTGGCCTGAAGCAATTCATACTGCATGCCACATCATCTACCGTGTTTATCTTCACAAGCTTCTGAAGAAAACATCCTATGAACTCCTAACTGGTAAGAAGCCAAATGTAAGCTACTTCAGAGTATTTGGTGCTAGGTGCTGGATCAAGGATCCACATCACACTTCAAAATTTGCACCGAAAGCACATGAAGGTTTTATGCTTGGTTACGGAAAGGATTCACACTCCTAAAGAGTCTTCAACCTCTTTCACTATAAAGTGGTTGAAACTGTGGATTTGCGGTTCGATGAGACTAACAGCTCGCAAAGAGATCACCTGCCAAATATGCTAGATGAAGTACCTCCGAGTGAATCAATCAAGCAAATGGGAATTGGAGAGATCATACCTTTTGAGGTTCACACTGAAGATGAACTTATCATTTCTGCACCTAATCAACCTGAAGACAATGCTCAGCTTGAAGAGAATCCTCCAAATGATGACATTGATCAGCAAGAGCAAAACCTTCGTCTTGTTCATCCTCGTGTTGCAAATGAAGTAAAAATTGAGAAGATAATAGACAACATCAATGCACCTGGTCCACTCACTCGTTCAAGAGAAACACAATGGGCATTTTGCATTCGTCACAATCTCTGAACCCAAGAAAGTTGCTAAAGCCTTCATGGAACCTGAATGGATTCAAGCTATGCAAGAAGTGCTTGAACATTTCGAGCTGAACAATGTGTGGGAATTGGTCAAGCCTCCTGATCCTCGTAAGAACAATATCATTAGCACCAAATGGATATATCGCAACAAGCAAGATGAGCATGGTCAAGTTGTCAGAAACAAGGCTCGTCTCGTTGCTCAAGGATACACTCAAGTGGAAGGGATTGACTTCGATGAAACATTTGCTTCGGTGGCTAGGCTTGAAGCCATTCGTATACTACTAGCCTATGCAAATCATCACAACATCCTTCTGTATCAAATGGATGTGAAGAGTGCATTTCTCAATGGAAAGATTGAAGAAGAAGTATATGTTGCACAACCTCCTGGCTTTGAAGATCCAAAACATCCTGATATGGTATACAATCTCAACAAGGCATTGTATGGCCACAAACAAGACCCTCGTGCTTGGTATGACACACTCAAATACTTCCTGAAGAGCAAAGGCTTTAAACCTGGTTCACTAGATCCTACACTCTTCATGAAGACATATGATGGTGAACTATTTGTGTGCCAAATCTATGTGGATGACATTATCTTCAGCTGCACTGATAAGAAATACAGTGATGAGTTTGGTCACATGATGCAAGAACAATATCAGATGTCCATGATGGGAGAGCTGAAGTTCTTCCTGGGTCTCCAAATCTATCAGCAACGCAACGACATCTTCATATCTCAAGAACAATATCTCAAAGATTGCCTGAAGAAGTTTGGAATGCAAGACTGCAAAGGATACACGACGCCAATGCCAACAAAAAGTCATCTGGGTCCTGACGCCAATGGTAAAGAGTTCGCTCAAAAGGTATACCGCTCCATGATTGGTTCTTTACTTTATTTATGTGCATCTAGGCCAGATATAATGCTTAGAGTTTGCATGTGTGCCCGATTCCAATCGGCACCAAAGGAACCGCATCACTTAGCCGTGAAGCGAATTCTTCCATATTTGGCTTACACCCCAACACTAGGATTATGTTATCCAAAGGGCTCGAGTTTGATCTAGTTGGATTCTCAGATGCTGATTATGTTGGTGACAAGGTTGATCGCATGTCCACATCAGGCACATGTCACTTTCTGGGACGATCTCTTGTCTGTTGGTCTTCAAAGAAGCAGAACTTTGTATCTCTCTCCACTGCTGAATCCAAATACATTGCTACTGGATCTTGTTGTGCTTAACTTCTCTGGATGAGGCAATCTCTCAAGGATAATGGTATCCACCTGAAGAATGTGCCACTCTACTGCGACAATGAAAGCGCCATCAAGATTGCGAACAACCCAGTTCAGCACTCGAAGACAAAGCACATTGAAATTCGTCATCACTTTCTCAGAGATCATGTCATGAAGGAAGATATTAATATCATTCACGTCAACACTGAAGAGCAATTGGCTGATATATTCACAAAGCCCTTGGATGAGAAAAAGGTTTTGCAGGTTGCGGTGTGAGCTAAATATCTTGGAATCCTCAAATGTCCTGTGATTGAACACACTCCTAACACTTATGCATTTTGATGACTTAGATGTGCAACACACGAAGTAATGTATATCTTCAATCAATGAAGATATACACTCTCAGTGTGAATACATTAATGCAGAATTTGACTTTGGAGCGCCACGATAATTGTGCGTCGTGTCTGGGTCTAATACTTCCTATATGGTGGGTAACGCCACCACCAAACTTTTGTTTGAAGTGTTTCCCTTGGCGTAATGATTGCAAAGTCTTCGTATATGATTTGTCTTCGTCCTTGACTTATGTTCACTTTTATCTTCATCTTGTTGACTTGGTCTTATACTAGTTATATACATATTTGTGTTTTGTCCTCTACATTATTCACTTATAGCTATGACTTCTTGCTGAATCTTTTGATCTAAGTGAATGTGATCGGCCCTAACCTATCTATGCTTCTACCTCAACTCTATTTGTCGAAATCATATGCATTCTATTGAAAACTGTCAATTGTCTTCACTAAGACCTTGTCAGCTGAAGTCAATCTAACAAACATTTATATCAGTTTTTAATGCTATATCATTGTTGCCTGAAAACCGGAGAAGCCGGAACGACCACCCCGACAATCCAGGCGTGCGTGGGAACATGGAACAACTTCCAATGTGTTGCATGCTTGCCACATGCCCTTCAGATGTGAACTGCCAGGGGCACCTGCGTAATTGCACTATGTCGTCCCTTTCCTTATAAATAGCCATCACATCATGGTAAAAATCTTTCTTCCACCTCGCCACCTCTCACAAACCCTAGCGCCACCGCTAGCTCTCGACGACACCGGCGACGAAGCGCTTAGCTGCCGCGACCTCACCGAGGCCGTCCTCACACTGGCCACGGACCTCTTCTTCTCCGCCGCCGCCGTAAGTGTCTTCCGTTGCCAAGTTAGGGCACGGGAGATCGAACTGCTCGGTCTCCAACTTCGCTCTGTTAGAAGTTCTTTGTGGTAATTAAAACTTACTTTTTACCGTCTTTTTGATCTGATAGATTCATTCTTCTTTACCAAAAGTGGTTTCTATACTTCCAAAGTTTAATATATCCCTTTCCGCATCTCATATTATGCCTAGTCTGTTCACTTATGCTTCTCTACAAGTTAGATTCCTCACTTGTACTTATTCTTGGATTCGTACAAATCTGGAACCAACACACAAAAAATAAGTGAATGTCTTCGCGTTATGAGGTCAATGTCTTCAAACTAATTTATCTTCAAAATCTTCTGAGAATGCATATGACCTCTTCCCCTTCCCTCGCACCTCTAATGCTGTCACAGGTACATGTCCGTGGGAGAATCCCTTGGTTCTCATAGTTTGCATTCATTTGCAGAATTCTTACAGAGTCACATAAATTCTCCTGAAGCCAGTTCTTGTCTGACTAGCCGTCGTAAGCCTTTGCTAGTTTTGAAGACATTCAGTTTAAGCTTCATGGCAACTGAGAAGTCTGCTAGAAAGGGTGGCAGACAGCACCGTGGAAATACATCCAAAGATTTGCTGCCAGATCTGCACGAATTGTACAAGAGAGACCCCGAAGAAACCTATGGTGAACGCAAGAATCGAATCCAATGGATTCGAAGATATTGGGCATAGGAATGGTTCAAGTATAGATTTGTCACTGCTGAATATGCCGAGAAGAATGCCATCAAGCGACCTTGGGGAGATATCCTATACAAAAATCTTCCACCCAGGTCCAAGTCTGAAGCCATTAATCAAGGCTTCTATCATTGCATGGTTCGCGGACCACAGCCAGATAATGCTGACCCATCTTCTCTGCTGTGGTGTCATGAAGACAATCTGTTCAAGCGCAACTTCAAGTTTTCCAAAGACTCTGCTGGGAAGAACAAGAAGGCATTTGGACTTGACTTCAACCCCGATCCATCTGCTCCTCGGGATGATGGCACCCGTGAAGCCAACGAAAATAGAATCGGCCCCTTCTACAACCTCGAAGGCCTCATCACTCACATTGACATCCAAGGTGAAAATGTGGATCACTCTTCTAATGATGCTGATTCTAATGAAGCGCCAGCTCCTCCTAAGCCACAGAAGCAGAAGAAAACTAAGGCTTCAAAACCTACTGTTGCATGAAAAGCTTCACGTGTGAAGCCATTGGCAACTGCTCCTCCTGCACCAAGTATCAATTTTGAAGATATCTCTCGCATCTCCAAGAAGAAAGAGAAGCCCGAGAAGAAAAATGTCCAGAGTTCAGGTCAAGCACTGACACCGATTGCCGTTCTAAGGAATGAAACTGAAGCCATAGATCTGTCAACAAATGATGAGTGCGGTGATGATGCCCTTGAGCAGCTGATTAAGAGCAAGCAAGAGGCGGAGATATTCAATGATCTGCCCCTCTTTGATGTGAACATTCTGGAGAACTTCATTGATGAGTGGTTTGACAACCCCAATCTCAGCTTTGATGATCTTCAGCTCCCAATTGGCATCAGTATCGCCTTCCAAGGCGCCATTGCTCCTGAGCTGGCTTTGGCTCAGAGGATTGTTGAACTAAAAAACAAAATTGACTATAAGAAAGACCAGTTCAAGAAGCACGTGGCCAAGCTCAGTGTGGCTGATGTTCAAAATTTCAAGATGATGTCGCATGACCTCAAGGAGGCATTTCGCAAGAAGCACGAAGAAGCCAAAGGTTCATGCAAGCGAATGAAAAATCTACCTGCCAAGTGTGTTCAAGCTTACAATGAAGCTGAGAAGCGCAAGGCACTTGGGCGTCCGGGCATAAAACCCAAGCTGGCTGCCAAGAAGAAGAAACCTCTTGTGGCCCAAGTTTAAGCATCAAGGCGGGAAGAACCTCACATTGTCTTCCCATCCAGTATGACAGGCTCGAAGCCTAAGGTCCCCACAGTGGCTTCAGAACTGAAGAAAACCAGGGCAGCTGAAGCTGAAGCCAGAAAGCGCAAACTCAAGAACACCACTTACGATGCTCCGCCAGCCAAGAAGAGAAATACTAAGAAGAAAGATCAGGCTGCTCCCATAGAGCCCCTCGTTGTCGAGCCCATCTCTTTTGGTTGTTCTGCATGCGAACACCAAGAGCGTCAGTTGATAGTTCACGAGCCTGCTTCCACAGAGGCTCCTGAAGCTGAAGAAGTTCCAGCCGTTGACCCCATCACGGCTGAAGACATTGGTCCCCAAGACAATGTAGATGATGGTGAAGTCCTTCCTCAAATTGAGCGCCAAACGGTATCATCGCCTGTTCTCACGAACAGCGAACTCATCAGTATTGGTCGTCCTTTGACGCCAATCTCTCAGGATCCCTCATGGGCTGATCGCCCCCAACTAGCAACTCCAAGTCAAGATTCACCGAGAACTCCCCCACATCATGTCACCAATCCGGTGCTTGATGATGATGATGACTATGTGGTCCATCCAACTCCCATTCCAAAGGCGTCGCCCGCATTTCACAGGCTTCACAAAGTACCAAGGACACAAGTTGCTTCGTCGAGCATTCCAGAAGGAGAAGTGCAACCCAACTTGGCAGCACAACAAGTGTTTCCTGAAGCCACTCCTACTGTGAATGTCTCTGCGTCTGAAGCCAAAGCTGCTGAAGACATTTCGGCTGCATTAGCCGATGAAAATCAAGAATCCTGTCAAGAAGAAGAACGTGTTGCCACTGAAGGAAATATGCCCTAGAGGCAATAATAAATTTATTATTTATTTCCATATTTCATGATAAATGTTTATTATTCATGCTAGAATTGTATTAACCGGAAACTTAGTACATATGTGAATACATAGACAAACATAACGTCACTAGTATGCCTCTAGATGACTAGCTCGTTGAATCAAAGATGGTTAAGTTTCCTAGCCATAGACATGAGTTGTCCTTTGACTAACGGGATCACATCATTAGAGAATGATGTGATTGACTTGACCCATTCCGTTAGCTTAGCACTTGATTGTTTAGTATGTTGCTATTGCTTTCTTCATGACTTATACATGTTCCTATGACTATGAGATTATGCAACTCCCGTTTACCGGAAAAACACTTTGTGTGCTACCAAACATCACAACGTAACTGGGTGATTATAAAGGTGCTCTACAGGTGTCTCCACAGGTACTTGTTTAGTTGGCGTGTTTCGAGATTAGGATTTGTCACACCGATTGTCGGAGAAGTATCTCTGGGCCCTCTCGGTAATGTACATCACTATAAGCCTTGCAAGCAATGTGACTAATGAGTTAGTTGCGGGATCATGCATTACATAACGAGTAAAGAGACTTGCCGGTAATGAGATTGAACTAGGTATTGAGATACCGACGATCGAATCTCGGGCAAGTAACATACCGATGACAAAGGGAACAACGTATGTTGTTATGTGGTTTGACCGATAAAGATCTTCATAGAATATGTAGGAGCCAATATGAGCATCCAGGTTCCTATTGGTTATTGACGGAGACGTGTCTCGGTCATGTCTACATAGTTCTCAAACCCATAGGGTCCGCACGCTTAAAGTTAGATGACAGTATATTATGAGTTCATGTGTTTTGATGTACCGAAGATAGTTCGGAGTCCGGTATGTGATCACGGACATGACGAGGAGTCTTGAAATGGTCAAGACATGAAGATTGATATATTGAACGACTATATTCGGACACCGGAATGGTACCGGGGGTTATCAGATATATACCGGAGTACCGGGGAACCCCCCGGGGGGTTAATGGGCCTCATGGGCCCGAAGTGGAGAAGAGGAGGGGCGGCCAGGGCAGACCGCGCGCCTCCTTCCCCTCTAGTATGAATAGGACAAGGAGGGGGGCGGTGCCCCCTTTCCTTCCTCCCCTCTCTCCCTTCCTTCCCCTCTCCTACTTGGACAAGGAAAGGAGGGGAGTAGGACTCCTCCTGGCGCGCCCCTCCTGGCCATCCGCCCGCTCCCCCCTTGCTCGTTTATATACGGGGGCAGGGGGGCACCTCTAGACACAACAACAATTGATCCTTGAGATCTATTAGCCGTGTGCGGTGCCCCCCTCCACTATATTCCACCTCGATAATATTGTAGCGGTGCTTAGGCGAAGCCCTGCGCTAGTAGAACATCATCATCATCACCACGCCGTCGTGCTGACGGACTCTCGCTCGAAGCTCGGCTGGATCAGAGTTCGAGGGACATCATCGACCTGAACGTGTGCTGAACTCGGAGGTGCCGTGCGTTCGGTACTTGATCGGTCGGATCGTGAAGAAGTACGACTACATCAACCGCGTTGTGCTAACGCTTCTGCTTTCGGTCTACGAGGGTACTTGGACAACACTCTCCCCTCTCGTTGCTATGCATCACCATGATCTTGCGTGTGCGTAGGATTTTTTTTAAACTACTATGTTCCCCAATAGTGGCATCTGAGCCTGGTTTTATGCGTAGATGTTATATTCACGAGTAGAACACAAGTGAGTTGTGGGCAATACAAGTCATACTGCTTACCAGCATGTCATACATTGGTTCAGTAGTATTGTTGGATGAAGCGGCCCGGACCGACATTACGCGTACGCTCACGCGAGACTGGTTCTATCGATGTGCTTTGCACATAGGTCGCTGGCGGGTGTCAGTTTCTCCAACTTTAGTTGAACCAAGTGTGGTTATGCCCGGTCCTTGAGAAGGTTAAAACAACACTAACTTGGCAAACTATCATTGTGGTTTTGATGCGTAGGTAAGAACGGTTCTTGCTCAGCCCGTAGCAGCCACGTAAAACTTGCAACAACAAAGTAGAGGACGTCTAACTTGTTTTTGCAGGGCATGTTGTGATGTGACATGGTCAAGACGTGATGCTATATTTTATTGTATGAGATGATCATGTTTTGTAACAGAGTTATCGGCAACTGGTAGGAGCCATATGGTTGTCGCTTTATTGTATGCAATGCAATCGCCCTGTAATTGCTTTACTTTATCACTAAGCGGTAGCGATAGTCGTAGAAACAATAGTTGGCGAGACGACAACGATGCTACGATGGAGATTAAGGTGTCGCACCGATGACAATGGTGATCATGACGGTGCTTCGGAGATGGAGATCACAAGCACAAGATGATGATGGCCATATCATATCACTTACATTGATTGCATGTGATGTTTATCCTTTATGCATCTTATTTTTCTTTGATTGACGGTAGCATTATAAGATGATCTCTCACTAAATTTCAAGGTATAAATGTTCTCCCTGAGTATGCACCGTTGCGAAAGTTCTTCGTGCTGAGACACCACGTGATGATCGGGTGTGATAGGCTCTACGTTAAAATACAACGGGTGCAAAACAGTTGCACACACAGAATACTCAGGTTAAACTTGACGATCCTAGAATATACAGATATGGCCTCGGAACACTGAGACCGAAAGGTCGAGCGTGAATCATATAGTAGATATGATGAACATAGTGATGTTCACCATTGAAAAATACTCCATCTCACGTGATGATCGGACATGGTTTAGTTGATTTGGATCACGTGATCACTTAGATGATTAGAGGGATGCCTATCTAAGTGGGAGTTCTTAAGTAATATGATTAATTGAACTTTAATTTATCATGAACTTAGTCCTGATAGTATTTTAGAAATTATGTTGTAGATCAATAGCTCGCATTGTTGCTTCCCTATGGTTATTTTTGATATGTTCCTAGAGAAAAACTATTATGAAAGATATTAGTAGCAATGATGCGGATTAGATCCGTGATCTAAGGTTTATCCTCATTGTTGCATAGAAGAATTATGTCCTTGATGCACCGCTAGGTGAGAGACCTATTGCAGGAGCAGATGCAGACGCTATGAACGTTTGGCTAGCTCAATATGATGACTACTTGATAGTTTAGTGCACCATGCTTAACGGCTTAGAATCGGGACTTCAAAGACATTTTGAACGTCATGGACCATATGAGATATTCCAGGAGTTGAAGTTAATATTACAAGCAAATACCCGAGTTGATAGATATGAAGTCTCCAACAAGTTCTATAGCTAAAAGATGGAGGAGAATTGCTCAACTAGTGAGCATGTGCTCAGATTGTCGGGGTACTACAATCGCTTGAATCAAGTGGGAGTTAACCTTCCGGATAAGATAGTGATTGACAGAGTTCTCTAGTCACCATCACCAAGTTACTAGAACTTCATGATGAACTATAGTGTGCAAGGGATGACGAAAACAATTCCTGAGCTCTTCGTGATGTTGAAATCGGCGAAGGTAGAAATCAAGAAAATAGCATCAAGTGTTGATGATTGACAGGACCACTAGTTTCAAGAAAAGGGAAAAGGGAAAGAAAGGGAACTTCAAGTAGAATGACAAGCAAGTTGTCACTCCCGCGAAGAAGCCCAAAGATGGACCAAATCCTGAAACTGAGTGCTTACACTACAAAGGAAATGGTCACTGCAAGCGGAAATGCCCCGAATATTTGGTGGATAAGAAGGATGGCAAAGTGAACAAGGGTATATTTGATATATAGGTTATTTATGTGTGCCTTACTAGTGTTTATAGTAGGCCCTGCGTATTTGATACTTGTTCGGTTGCTAAGATTAGTAACTCAAAACAGGAGTTACAGAATAAACAGAGACGAGTTGAAGGAGAAGTGACGATGAGTGTTGGAAGTAGTTCCAAGATTGATATGATCATCATCACACACTCCCTATACTTTCGGGATTAGTGTTAAACCTAAATAAATGTTATTTGGCATTTACGTTGAGCATGAATATGATTTGATCATATTTATTGCAATACGGTTATTCATTTAAAGTCAGAGAATAATTGTTGTTCTGTTTACATGAATAAAACCTTCAATGGTCATACACCCAATGAAAATAGTTTGTTGGATCTCGATCATAGTGATACACATATTAATAACATTGATGCTAAAAGATGCAAAGTTAATAATGATAGTGCAACTTATTTGTGGCACTACCATTTGGGTCATCTCGGTGTAAAGCGCATGAAGAAACCCCATAAAGATGGATTTTCAGAATCAATTGGTTATGAATCATTTGATGCTTGCGAACCGTGCCTTTTGGGCAAGGTGACTAAAACTCTGTTCTCCGGAATAATGGAACGAGCTACTGACTTGTTGGAAATAATACACACTAATGTATGCAGACCAATGAGTATTAAGGCTCATGGCGGGTATCGTTATTTTCTGACCTTCACAGATGATTTGAGCAGATATGGGTATATCTACTTGATGAAACATATGTCTGAAACAGTTGAAAGGTTCAAAGAATTTCAGAGTGAAGTGGAAAATCATTGTAACAAGAAAATAAAGTTTCTACAATTTGATCATGGAGATGAATATTTGAGTTACGAGTAGGCCTTCAGTTAAAATAATGTGGAATAGTTTCACAAACTCATGCCACCTGGAACACCACAGCGTAACGGTGTGTACGAACGTCATAACCGCACTTTATTTGATATGGTGCGATCAATGATGTCTCTTACCGATTTACCATTATCATTTTGGGGTTATGCATTAGAGATAGTTGCATTCACGTTAAAATAGGGCACCATCTAAATCCGTTAGATGACACCGTATGAACTATGGTTTAGCAATAAACCTAATATGTCGTTTCTTAAAGTTTGGAGTTGCGATGCTTATGTGAAAAAGTTTTAACCTGATAAGCTCGAACCCAAATCAGAGAAATACATCTTCATAGGCTACCCAAAGGAGACTGTTGGGTACACCTTCTAATCACAAATCCGAAGGCAAAATATTCGTTGCTAAGAATGGATCCTTTCTAGAGAAGGAGTTTCTCTAGAAACAAGTGAGTGGGGGAAAAGTAGAACTTGATGAGGTAATAGTACCTTCTCCCGAATTGGAAAATAGTTCATCACTGAAATGAGTTCCAGTGATGCCTACACCAATTAGTGAGGAAACTAATGATGATGATCATGAAACTTCAAATCAAGTTACTACAAAACCTCGTAGGTTTTCCAGAGTACGGTCCGCACCAGAGTGGTACGGTAATCCTATTCTGGAAGTCACGTTACTAGATCATGATAAACCTACGAACTATGAGGAAGCGATGATGAGCCTAGATTCCGCGAAATGGTTTTATGCCATGAAATGGTTTGCAAGCTCCAGCAATCCATATATGGACTAGTGCAAGCCTCTCGGAGTTGGAATGAATTCTTTGATAGTGTGATCAAAGCATATGGTTTTATACAGACTTCTGGAGTAACCTGTATTTACAATAAAGTGAGTGGGAGCTCTGTAGCATTTCTGATATTATATGTGGACGACATATTGTTGATTGGTAATAATATAGAATTTCTGGATAGCATAAAAGGATACTTGAATAAAAGTTTTTCAATGAAAGACCTCGGTGAAGCTGCTTACACATTGAGCATCAAGATCTATAGAGATAGATCAAGACGCTTGATAAGATTTTTCAATGAGTGCATACCTTGATAAGTTTTTGAAGTAGTTCAAAATGGAACAGTGAAAGAAGGAGTTCTTGCTTGTGTTGCAAGGTGTCAAGTTGAGTAAGACTCAAAACCCGACCATGGCAGAAAATAGAAAGAGAATTAAAAGTCATTACCTATGCCTCAGTCATAGGTTCTATAAAGTATGCTATGCTGTGTACCAAACCTATTGTATACTTTGTTCTGAGTTTGGCAAGGGAGTACAATTTTGATCTAAGAGTAGATCACTGGACAGCGGTCAAGAATATCCTTAGTGAGGACTAAGGAAATATTTCTCGATTATGGAGGTGATAAAAGAGCCCGTCATAAAGAGTTACATCGGTGCAAGATTTTACACTGATCCAGATGACTCTAAGTCTCAATCTGGATACATATTGAAAGTGGGAGATTAGCTAGAGTAGCTCCGTGCAGAGCATTGTAGATATAGAATATTTGCAAAATACATATGGCTCTGAATGTGACAGACCCGTTGACTAAACTTCTCTCATGAGCAAAACATGATCATACCTTAGTACTCTTTGGTTGTTAATCACATAGCGATGTGAACTAGATTATTGACTCTAGTAAACCCTTTGGGTGTTGATCACATGACGATGTGAACTATGGGTATTAATCACATAAAGATGTGAATATTGATGTTAAATCACATGGTGATGCGAACTAGATTATTGACTTCAGTGCAAGTGGGAGACTGAAGGAAATATGCCCTAGAGGCAATAATAAAGTTATTATTTATTTGCTTATTTAATGATAAATGTTTATTATTCATGCTAGAATTGTATTAACCGGAAACTTAGTACATGTGTGAATACATAGACAAACATAATGTCACTAGTATGCCTCTACTTGACTAGCTTGTTGAATCAAAGATGGTTAAGTTTCCTAGCCATAGACATGAGCTGTCATTTGATTAACGGGATCACATAATTAGAGAATGATGTGATTGACTTGACCCATTCCGTTAGCTTAGCACTTGATCGTTTAGTATGTGGCTATTGGTTTCTTCATGACTTATACATGTTCCTATGACTATGAGATTATGCAACTCCCGTTTACCGGAAGAACACTTTGTGTGCTACCAAACGTCACAACGTAACTGGGTGATTATAAAGGTGCTCTACAGGTGTCTCCGAAGGTACTTTTTGAGTTGGTGTGTTTCAAGATTAGGATTTGTCACTCCGATTGTCGGCGAGGTATCTCTGGGCCCTCTCAGTAATGTACATCACTATAAGCCTTGCAAGCAATGTGACTAATGAGTTAGTTGTGGGATGATGCATTACATAACGAGTAAAGTGACTTGCCAGTAAAGAGATCAAACTAGGTATTGAGATACCGACGATCAAATCTCGGGCAAGTAACATACCGATGACAAAGGGAACAACGTATGTTGTTATGCGGTTTGACCGATAAAGATGTTCGTAGAATATGTAGGAGCCAATATGAGCATCTAGGTTCCGCTATTGGTTATTGACCGGAGACGTAAGTCGGTCATGTCTACATAGTTCTCGAACCCGTAGGGTCCGCATGCTTAAAGTTAGATGACAGTTATATTTTGAGTTCATGTGTTTTGATGTACCAAAGATAGTTCGGAGTCCCGGATGTCATCACGGACATGACGAGGAGTCTCGACATGGTCGAGACATGAAGATTATATTGGACGACTATATTCGGACACCGGAATGGTTCCGAGGGTTATCGGATATATACTGGAGTACCGGGGGGTTATCGGAACCCCCCGGGGGGTTAATGGGCCTCATGGGCCCAAAGTGAAGAGGAGGAGGGACCAGGGCAGGCCGCACGCACCCTTCCCCTCTAGTCCGAATAGGACAAGGAGGAGGCGGTGCCCCCCTTTCCGTCCTCCCCTCTCTCCCTTCCTTCCCCATCTCCTACTTGGACAAGGAAAGGAGGGAGTCCTACTCCCAGTGGGAGTAGGACTCCTCCTAGCACGCCCCCTCCTGGTCGGCTGCCCCCTCCCCCATTGCTCCTTTATATACGGGGGCAGGGGGCACCTATATACACAACAACAATTGATCCTTGAGATCTATTAGCCGTGTGCGGTGCCCCCCTCCACTATATTCCACCTCGATAATATCATAGCGGTGCTTAGGCGAAGCCTTGCGTCAGTAGAACATCATCATCGTCACCACAACATCGTGCTGACGGAACTCTCCCTCGAAGCTTGGCTGGATTGGAGTTCGAGGGACGTCATCGAGCTGAACATGTGCTGAACTCGGAGGTGTCATGCGTTTGGTACCTGACCGGTCGGATCGTGAAGACGTACGACTACATCAACCGCGCTGAAAGATATTAGTAGCAATGATGCAGATTAGATCCATGATCTGAGGTTTATCCTCATTGTTGCACAGAAGAATTATGTCCTTGTTGCACCGCTAGGTGACAGACCTATTGCAGGAGCAGATGCAGACGCTATGAACGTTTGGCTATCTCAATATGATGACTACTTGATAGTTTAGTGCACCATGCTTAACGACTTAGAATCGAGACTTCAAAGACATTTTGAACGTCATGGACCATATGAGATATTCCAGGAGTTGAAGTTAATATTACAAGCAAATACCCGAGTTGAGAGATATGAAGTCTCCAACAAGTTCTATAGCTAAAAGATGGAGGAGAATTGCTCAACTAGTGAGCATGTGCTCAGATTGTCGGGGTACTACAATCGCTTGAATCAAGTGGGATTTAACCTTTCGGATAATATAGTGATTGACATAGTTCTCTAGTCACCATCACCAAGTTACTAGAACTTCATGATGAACTATAGTGTGAAAGGGATGACGAAAACGATTCCCGAGCTCTTCGTGATGTTAAAATCGACGAAGGTAGAAATCAAGAAAAGAGCATCAAGTGTTGATGATTGATAGGACCACTAGTTTCAAGAAAAGGGAAAAGGGAAAGAAATGGAACTTCAAGTAGAATGACAAGCAAGTTGTCACTCCCGCGAAGAAGCCCAAAGATGGACCAAATCCTGAAACTGAGTGCTTACACTACAAAGGAAATGGTCACTGCAAGCGGAAATGCCCCGAATATTTGGTGGATAAGAAGGATGGCAAAGTGAACAAGGGTATATTTGATATATAGGTTATTTATGTGTGCCTTACTAGTGTTTATAGTAGCCCCTGGGTATTTGATACTTGTTCGGTTGCTAAGATTAGTAACTCAAAACAGGAGTTACAGAATAAACAGAGACGAGTTGAAGGAGAAGTGACGATGAGTGTTGGAAGTAGTTCCAAGATTGATATGATCATCATCACACACTCCCTATACTTTCGGGATTAGTGTTAAACCTAAATAAATGTTATTTGGCATTTGCGTTGAGCATTAATATGATTTCATCATATTTATTGCAATACGGTTATTCATTTAAAGTCAGAGAATAATTGTTGTTCTGTTTACATGAATAAAACCTTCAATGGTCATACACCCAATGAAAATAGTTTGTTGGATCTCGATCATAGTGATACACATATTAATAACATTGATGCTAAAAGATGCAAAGTTAATAATGATAGTGCAACTTATTTGTGGCATTGCCGTTTGGGTCATCTCGGTGTAAAGCGCATGAAGAAACCCCATAAAGATGGATTTTCAGAATCACTTGGTTATGAACAATTTGATGCTTGCGAACCGTGCCTTTTGGGCAAGGTGACTAAAACTCTGTTCTCCGGAATAATGGAACGAGCTACTGACTTGTTGGAAATAATACATACTAATGTATGCAGACCAATGAGTATTAAGGCTCATGGCGGGTATCGTTATTTTCTGACCTTCACAGATGATTTGAGTAGATATGGGTATATCTACTTGATGAAACATATGTCTGAAACAGTTGAAAGGTTCAAAGAATTTCAGAGTGAAGTGGAAAATCATCGTAACAAGAAAATAAAGTTTCTACAATTTGATCATGGAGATGAATATTTGAGTTACGAGTAGGCCTTCAGTTAAAATAATGTGGAATAGTTTCACAAACTCATGCCACCTGGAACACCACAGCGTAACGGTGTGTACGAACGTCATAACCGCACTTTATTTGATATGGTGCGATCAATGATGTCTCTTACCGATTTACCAATATCATTTTGGGGTTATGCATTAGAGATAGTTGCATTCACGTTAAAATAGGGCATCATCTAAATCCATTGAGACGACACCGTATGAACTATGGTTTAGCAATAAACCTAATCTGTCGTTTCTTAAAGTTTGGAGTTGCGATGCTTATGTGAAAAAGTTTTAACCTGATAAGCTCGAACCCAAATCAGAGAAATACATCTTCATAGGATACCCAAAGGAGACTGTTGGGTACACCTTCTAATCACAGATCCGAAGGCAAAATATTCGTTGCTAAGAATGGATCCTTTCTAGAGAAGGAGTTTCTCTAGAAACAAGTGAGTGGGAGAAAAGTAGAACTTGATGAGGTAATAGTACCTTCTCCCGAATTGGAAAATAGTTCATCACTGAAATGAGTTCCAGTGATGCCTACACCAATTAGTGAGGAATCTAATGATGATGATCATGAAACTTCAAATCAAGTTACTACAAAACCTCGTAGGTTTTCCAGAGTACGGTCTGCACCAGAGTGGTACGGTAATCCTATTCTGGAAGTCACGTTACTAGATCATGATAAACCTACGAACTATGAGGAAGAGATGATGAGCCTAGATTCCGCGAAATGGTTTGATGCCATGAAATCTGAGATGGGGTCCATGTATGAGAACGAAGTGTGGACTTTGGTGGACTTGCCCGATGATCGGCGAGTCATAGAGAATAAATGGATCTTCAAGAGGAAGACGGACACTGATAGTAGTGTTACTATATACAAAGATTGACTTATTGCGAAAGGTTTTCGACAAGTTCAAAGGGTTGACTACGATGAGACCTTCTCACACGTAGCGATGCTTAAGTCTGTCCAAATCTTGTTAGCAATTGCCGCATTTTATGATTATGAAATTTGGCAAATCGATGTCAAAACTACATTCCTGAATGGATTTCTGGAAGAAGAGTTGTATATGATGCAACCAGAAGGTTTTGTCGATCCGAAAGGTGCTAACAAACTGTGCAAGCTCCAGCAATCCATATATGGACTAGTGCAAGCCTCTCGGAGTTGGAATGAAGGCTTTGATAGTGTGATCAAAGCATATGGTTTTATACAGACCTCTGGAGAAACCTGTATTTACAAGAAAGTGAGTGGGAGCTCTGTAGCATTACTGATATTATATGTGGACGACATATTGTTGTTTGGAAATAATATAGAATTTCTGGATAGCATAAAAGGATACTTGAATAAAAGTTTTTCAATGAAAGACCTCGGTGGAGCTGCTTACACATTGAGCATCAAGATCTATAGAGATAGATCAAGATGCTTGATAAGATTTTTCAATGAGTGCATACCTTGATAAGTTTTTGAAGTAGTTCAAAATGGAACAGTCAAAGAAGGAGTTCTTGCTTGTGTTGCAAGGTGTCAAGTTGAGTAAGAATCAAAACCCAACCATGGCATAAAATAGAAAGAGAATGAAAAGTCATTCCCTATGCCTCAGTCATAGGTTCTATAAAGTATGCTATGCTGTGTACCAAACCTATTGTATACTTTGTTATGAGTTTGGCAAGGGAGTACAATTTTGATCTAAGAGTAGATCACTGGACATCGGTCAAGAATGTCCTTAGTGAGGACTAAGGAAATATTTCTCGATTATGGAGGTGATAAAAGAGCCCGTCATAAAGAGTTACATCGGTGCAAGATTTTACACTGATCCAGATGACTCTAAGTCTCAATCTGGATACATATTGAAAGTGGGAGCGATTAGCTAGAGTAGCTCCATGCAGAGCATTGTAGATATAGAATATTTGCAAAATACATACGGCTCTGAATGTGACAGACCCGTTGACTAAACTTCTCTCATGAGCAAAACATGATCATACCTTAGAACTCTTTGGTTGTTAATCACATAGCAATGTGAACTAGATTATTGACTCTCATAAACCCTTTGGGTGTTGATCACATGACGAAGTGAACTATGGATATTAATCACATAAAGATGTGAATATTGATGTTAAATCACATGGTGATGTGAACTAGATTATTGACTTTAGTGCAAGTGGGAGACTAAAGGAAATATGCCCTAGAGGCAATAATAAAGTTATTATTTATTTGCTTATTTCATGATAAATGTTTATTATTCATGCTAGAATTGTATTAACCGGAAACTTAGTACATGTGTGAATACATAGACAAACATAATGTCACTAGTATGCCTCTACTTGACTAGCTTATTGAGTCAAAGATGGTTAAGTTTCCTAGCCATAGACATGAGCTGTCATTTGATTAACGGGATCACATAATTAGAGAATGATGTGATTGACTTGACCCATTCCGTTAGCTTAGCACTTGATCGTTTAGTATGTGGCTATTGGTTTCTTCATGACTTATACATGTTCCTATGACTATGAGATTACGCAACTCCCGTTTACCGGAAGAACACTTTGTGTGCTACCAAACGTCACAACGTAACTGGGTGATTATAAAGGTGCTCTACAGGTGTCTCCGAAGGTACTTTTTGAGTTGGCGTGTTTCGAGATTAGGATTTGTCACTCCGATTGTCGGCGAGGTATCTCTGGGCCCTCTCGGTAATGTGCATCACTATAAGCCTTGCAAGCAATGTGACTAACGAGTTAGTTGCGGGATGATGCATTACATAACGAGTAAAGTGACTTGCCGGTAAAGAGATCGAACTAGGTATTGAGATACCGACGATCAAATCTCGGGCAAGTAACATACCAATGACAAAGGGAACAACGTATGTTGTTATGCGGTTTGACCGATAAAGATCTTCATAGAATATGTAGGAGCCAATATGAGCATCTAGGTTCCGCTATTGGTTATTGACCGGAGACGTGTCTCGGTCATGTCTACATAGTTCTCGAACCCGTAGGGTCCGCACGCTTAAAGTTAAATGACAGTTATATTTTGAGTTCATGTGTTTTGATGTACCAAAGATAGTTCGGAGTCCCGGATGTCATCACGGACATGACGAGGAGTCTCGACATGGTCGAGACATGAAGATTATATTGGCGACTATATTTAGACACCGGAATGGTTCCGGGGGTTATCGGATATATACTGGAGTACCGGGGGTTATCGGAACCCCCCGGGGGGTTAATGGGCCTCATGGGCCCAAAGTGAAGAGGAGGGGCGACCAGGGCAGGCCGCGCGCACCCTTCCCCTCTAGTCCGAATAGGACAAGGAGGGGGGAGGTGCCCCCCTTTCCTTCCTCCCCTCTCTCCCTTCCTTCCCCATCTCCTACTTGGACAAGGAAAGGAGGGAGTCCTACTCCCGGTGGGAGTAGGACTCCTCCTAGCAGCCCCCCTCCTGGTCGGCCGCCCCCTCCCCCCTTGCTCCTTTATATACGGGGGCAGGGGGGCACCTATAGACACAACAACAATTGATACTTGAGATCTATTAGCCGTGTGCGGTGCCCCGTCCACTATATTCCACCTCAATAATATCATAGCGGTGTTTAGGCGAAGCCCTGCGTCAGTAGAACATCATCATCGTCACCACACCGTCGTGCTGACGGAACTCTCCCTCGAAGCTCGGCTGGATCGGAGTTCGAGGGACGTCATCGAGCTGAAGTGTGCTGAAATCGGAGGTGCCGTGCGTTCGGTACTTGACCGGTCAGATCGTGAAGACGTACGACTACATCAACCGTGTTGTGCTAACGCTTCCTCTTTCGGTCTACAAGGGTACGTGGACAACACTCTCCCCTCTCGTTGCTATGCATCTCTATGATCTTGCATGTGCATAGGATTTTTTTTGAACTTACTATGTTCCCCAACAGCCACACCCCCTACCAACCAAGAAGATGTTCTCGAGGAGAACGTGTCTATGCCCGACCCTCCAACTACTCAAGTGGAGGTTGAAAATACTGAGGCGGCCACCAATAACACTGCTAAAGCCAATGACATTGTCATGGTTGAAGCTAATGTGGCGCCTGCAGTAACCACCGTGCCTGAAGCCAATGATGCACCTGCACCAAATGTGCATCCTGACGTCCTTGCCAATGCTCCCGCTCATGTACCGCCACCAAGGCCACACACCATTGAGAAAGCATTTTATCAAGGCGAGCTTGTTACTATCAGATGACCAATTCTGGTTCCTCCGCCTGCTCCCGGACCTCAGTTTGATTATCATGTGGAGCACAGGCCACATGTTCAGAAGCCAAAACCAAGGCTGCCAAGGTTTCTAGGTACTGCATCTGCACCAGGATCATTCCACGTCAATGGCTTCATTGCACACAACACTTTCTTTGATAGAGCCATGAACCCATATTCCAAGCCAAGAATATCATCTGATCGGTTCTGGAGTTATCAGCAGCGTAGTTATTACTCCTGTGTCCTATACAATCAAGGGCGCATATTTCCTCATATGCGTCTGGACTGCGAAGCCATTACTGGCCTACCTTGCTTAGAAGAAGCCCTAGATTGTTTCAGAGATGCAGGCCTTCTCCAGTTTGTGATTGATAAAGAAAATTTGAATGAAGAACTTCTGCTGCAATTCTATGCAACTCTCCACATTCGCGGCTACAACAGGGATCCAAAGACATGGGTCCTTGAGTGGATGACAGGCAATGTTCACCATGAAGCCAAAGCTCTTGATCTCATTGAGCTTACTGGCCTATCCACTCCTGGTGAACTATATGAACCTGGTTGTCAGCTTCACCGCAATGCATTGGAAAGCATCTTCCAGAAGCCTGAGCCCAATATGAGCCAAATGCTGAGTATGATGAAGCCACTTCCGCAGGATGCTGAATATCCCAAGGAATTCTTTGTTGAAGACCTAGAGTATCTTCCCCGCACCATCTTTCACATTGTCAGGCGAACTCTTTGGCCCATCAAAGGACATTCTTCCTCAGCTAAGCTTGAAGGCTCAATGAAGACTTTGATCTTCTATATTCTCAATGGCATCAACTTCAATGCTCAGGATTTCTTCATTCGCCAATTTGCTGCATCTGGCTCAGATATATTTGGTCAGAAATTCTATGCTCCATGGGTAATGCGTCTGATCAAGCTTCACTCCGATGTTGACTATCGGCCCTCTGCAAGCAACCATCTCATATTCTTGCCAGAGGTTGATATGTCCATTGAAGCCATTTACACGGAGCCTGCCAAGGAGACAATTTATCTTCACAATGTCGATCGTCAGAGTTTCTCTCATCATGTTGAAGGAGTTCATGCTACTACTCGTGTTTATCCTTTGGCTAGAAATACTCGTGTACCTCGTCGTTCCCGTACTGAAGCCACTGAGAGCACTATTGCTCCAAGGACTTGAAAGAGATCTCGTGTGCTTAATGACCGAGAGCTTCTCGTGGCCTTGCATCAGATTCACGATAAGCATCATTACTGGCTAAAGCGTCAGATGCAAAGCCTATTGGTGGATGTTAATCGCATTCGAAATCTTGCCACCAAGAATGCGTTTGTCACTCATGAAACTTGTCAGAGGTCTTGGAAGAGTCTGACATTGCTCAGTGCTGAAGCTGATCTTCAAGACAATGGCTTCACAGAGAGATTCAAGTTCGATACCACTCCTCCTAGGAATGTTGTCTTGCGTCGGACTCCATCACTCGAAGATTCCGAGTACTCCTCCTCCGCAGCAACTGTTAATGCCAGAGTCCTTGACGACGCTGATGATGCTACTTCACTACCTCCAACTTCTATGCGTATCGACACTGCACCAAGTTCGTCTACACCACCAAACCTCAATGACGACGCTGCTGCCTCACCTACTCCTCATGGGAACGAGTAGAGACTATGTCTTCAAACCTTTTTGGTCCTTACAGACAAACGGGGGAGAAGCATATGTTGGTAGTCTTCAAGCAGGTCCATATGGGTCATTTCTATACTTTTGCCAAGTGTTTACAACTCTCGCTTTTGATACATTTGGTTCCTTGAGTTGTAACACTTAAACTTGATGGTCATCTGCTACTTTTTCTGTTATTCTATGATGCGATGATAAATTCCGCATGTGCGATGATAAATCACGCATGAAGTCATTCAGCAGGCGTCCATTTTTCATTATGCATGTCATTATTCTTTGTCGGGGAAACTGATCCACGAACACCTATGGGGCTGGCGGACCGTGGCCCCTTTCGGTTCGGCGGGGGGCGGAGGTCGCACAAAGAGCAGATCGAGGCGAAGCACACGAGCAGTTTACCCAGCTTCGGAGCTCTCCAGAGAGTAATACTCCTACTGCTGCTTGTCTGATTCTATTATGTTCTTGCTCGAGAGTGAGCTAAGTGTTTCTCTGGTTTCCGAATGAGTCGAACCCCTTCTACGTTGCGCATGGGCCTCCTTTTATACGCTAAAGGGGTCACCGACAGGTGGCAACGTAAACAAGGGTACAAATGTAAAAAGCGAGGTGGTTGGTACAGTTGCTTGTACAGTGTTTCCTACCTAACCCTGACGGCAGGGGACAAGGGCATTAAATGCCCGTCTGTGTCGCCCAAACAGTGCAGGAAGGTACCGTCAGGGACGCCACCGCTCGCCACGACGGCAGTCTTGTCAGCTCCGCATGCCACCGCGCACCGCTGGCTGCACAGCCTTCCGCCACGCGCGCCTGGAAAGGCCCCCAGAGCGACACGTTGGTGGACGTGCTGGAGCGTGGGTACAGAGTGGCCGCCTGCCGCGGCAAGCGCCTTGCCGCGGCCGTTGTCTTGTCGGGTCTGGAAGCTTGTCGCTCACTGGGCCTCGAGATGCCTTGGTTGGCCTTCCCGGCAAGCTCCTCTTGCCGGGGCCTTGCCTCCTTGACTTGAATACTTTGTTCTTGAATGGCTCCAAAGGAAACCACGGAGGACCTTGGCGGTCGCCCGGCAAGCCTTGCCGCGGGGCGCTGCAACTGCCCGTGCACAAGTTCGGGGTACTAGGGTACCCCTACTCTAGTACACTGACATTCTTGTTATATCTGTTTATGCATGATGTATTGTCTTCATAAGGTGAAGAGGATCTCCACAAGTACAACCTGCCATGTGTATTTGCATTCCAAAGCAAAACATTTATATGCACATCTTCAGGGGGAGCCTTTTTGCCACCTATGAAGGCAATATCTTAATCCTTTAAAATTTCACATACTTTTATCCCCGTTGAAAATTTCAACCAGTTTGTCATCAATCACCAAAAAGGGGGAGATTGTAAGTGCATCTAGTGCCACCCCTAGTTGGTTTTGGAGTATTGACGACAAACTTGGTTGAGGGACTAATGTGTTTGTGAGAATTGCAGGATAACACAGGTAGTAGTCCCTCATTGATTCGGTTTACCTACCGGAGATGACCCATAAAAATGTGTGAAGACATTGAAGACAATGGTGGTCTGTGAAGCTATTCACATTGAAGACTATGACATGAGAAGACATCGCATGAAGACTATGGAGCGCGAAGACTTAGTTGTTTCATTGTTTCCTTTTCTTCTTTGTTGAGTCATAGGAACCACCGCACTGTTAAGTGGGTCCAAGTGAACAAAGTCAGAGTGACTAAAGTGATGCTCAACCAAATCCTATGTCTTCGAGCGAAGACAATGAGAGCAAATCTTATCCAGAGTCGGATGAGTCAGCTTTACTTGTAGCCCAAGTCAAGCTGCCGCGTGTGTTTGAAATCTGACCGTTGGGATACGTGTCAGTTCCTTAGTGACCCCGGGTCATTTTGGACAAATCAGGTCAGGTTGCCCAGTGGATATAAATAGCCCACCCCCTACACCATAAATTGGTGATTGCTAGAGTTAGTGCATGACTTTTGTCCTTTGAGAGCAACCCACCTCCGAAGAATTTGAGAGAGAATCCTTGCGAGGACAAAGCCCAAACCACCCAGAGCCCAAAGAGCGTTTGGCATCACTAAAGCCTTTTTGTCCGCGTGATCTGAAGACTTATTACACTTGAGGACTGTGAATCCTCGAGCCGATTAGGCGTCGCGTTCTGAGCATCAAGAGTCATTGTGGATTGCCAGTGAACGAAGTCTGTGAAGGTTTGGAAGTCTACTTTGAAGACTTTCCAGAGTGATTGGGCGGGGACTAAGTGTCCTTAGCTCAAGGGGAATAAGGTGAAGACGCGGTCTTCTAAGTTGAATCCCAGCCTCCCTAACCAGACGTACAATTGTCACAGCAACTGGAACTGGTCGAACAAATCACTGTCCTCTCCAAGCTATTGGTTCTATCTCTCACTTCTCTTTACTTACAGTTTGTCTTCATGAAGTCATTGCCTGCTTGCATTATCTGATTGACTTCACTGCGTGACTACTTGTTCTGATTGTCTTCATACTATCTTCCATCCTGATCCTTACTACCTAGCTGCTAATAGTCTTCGTGCTTTCACTTCAGTGAATACTTGACTATGGCTTGCCTAGTGTAGTCTACCTTCCGCTGCATACGGATAGTGTCATTTCTATCGTTTGTCTTCGAAACTTCCATGTTTTAAAGACTTCCATAAAAATCACCTATTCACCCCCCTCTAGTCGATAACCAACTCTTTCACATATCCTCACAAATATCAATGGGTATAGCAATTGATTTATCAGCCATTTGCAGACAGATTTTACTTGGTGCCAACTTATTCAAATCAAGTCTTCGATACAAAGATAAAGGCATAACACTAACACCGGCTCCCAAATCACATAAAGCAGTTTTAACATAGTTTCTTTTAATGGAGCACGGTATACTTGGTATTCCTAGATCTCCTAGTTTCTTTGGTATTCCACCCTTTAATGTATAATTAGCAAGCATGGTGAAATTTCAGCTTCCGGTATCTTTCTTTTCTTTGTAACAATATCTTTCATATACTTAGAATAATGAGAGATTTTCAACTATCAGTTAAACACACACGCAAAAAGACAGGTCTAAGAATTTCAACAAAGCGCTCAAACACTTCATCACGTTTATTCTTTGATGCTTTAGGAGGAAAGGGCACAGGTTTCTGAACCCATGGTTCTTTTTCTTTACCATATTTCCTAGAAATGAAGTCTCTCTTATCATATCTTTTATTCTTAGGTTGTGGGTTATCAAGATCAACAACATGTTCCATCTTCACATCATTATACTTGTTAGGTTGAGCATCAACATGGACATCATCATTATCATTTTTACTAGGTTCATGTTCATTACTAGATTGTGTTTCAGCATCAAAGATAGAGACATCATTTGGATTCTTAGGTGTGTCTACAGTAGGTTCACTAGAAGCATGCAAAGTCCTATCATCTTTATTTTTAGTTTTTAGATGGACTAGGTGCATCAGTATTAATTCTTTGAGAGTCTTGTTCAATTCTTTTAGGATGGCCTTCAAGATACAAAGGTTACTGAGTCATTTTACCACCTCTAGTCATGACTCTAACAGCATGATCATTCATCTTATTGTTCATCTCATTAAGTAAATCATTTTGTGCTTTCAGAACTTGCTCTACTTGAGTTTTTATCATAGAAGCATGTTTACTAACGACCTTGAGATCATTAACAGTTCTAAACATATAGTCACTCAAGCGTTCAATCATATAAGCACTTCATTTCAATTGTCTACTAAGCTATGCATTGTAGTTTTCTTGTTTAACGATAAAGTTATCACATTCATCCAAGCAATGACTAGCAGATTTAGTGTAAGGAATATCACCTTCATCAAATTTGTAGAGAGAATTTACCTCTACTACCCGTGTCAGCATATCAAGACCATGTATTTCTTCAATAGGTGGTAAATTCTTGACATCTTCATCTTTAATACCTTTTTCTTTCATAGATTTCTTTGCCTCTTGCATATCTTCAGGATTGAGAAATAGAAATCCCCTCTTCTTTGGAGTTGGCTTAGGTGATGGTTCAGGTAGATTCCAATCATTATCATTCCTCAATATATTATTCAATAGTTCATCATCTTGTTAAACACTTTATTCCCTAAAAAACAACTAGCACACTTATCTATGTAGTCCCTAGAAGCATCGGTTAGTCCATTATAAAAGATATCAAGTATTTCATTTTTCTTGAGAGAATGATCAGGACAATCATTAAGTAATTGGAGAAGCCTCCCACAAGCTTGTGGGAGACTCTCTTCTTCAATTTGCACAAAGTCAAATCTTTCCTGTAAAGCAGCTTGTTTCATATAAGTAGGAAAATATTTTTGGAGAAGTAATATATCATATCCTGGGGACTACGCACACAATGAGGAGCAAGAGAATTAAACCATAACTTAGCATCACCCTTTAATGAGAAAGGAAACAACTTAAGGATATAGTAGTAACAATTTTTTTTCCACATGAGCAAATAAGGTGGCTATATCATTCCGTTTAGTAAGATGTGCCACAACAGTTTCAGATTCATAACCATGGAAAGGATCAGATTCAACCAAAGTGATTAACTCATGATCGGCAGAGAATTCATAATACTTATCAGTAACAAAGATGGGAGAAGTAGCAAACTTAGGATCATATTTCATTCTTGCATTCAAAGATTTTTCTTTCAACTTGACTTGTAATTTCTTAGGATCATCTCTATCCTTACAAGCAAGAAAGTCCCTAGCTACCTCCCCATCCATAACATAACCCTCAGGTATATCAGGAAATTTATATCTAGGAGTGCTAGGTCTAATAGGTGTTTCAAAGTTTTTAGTTTCAATAATTTCATCAGTTTCAGCATTCTCATTATCTTTAGCTCTAGCAAGTTGTTCATCAAGAAATTCACCTGGTGGCACAGTCTTATCAAGCAAAGTACTAGCATCATTATAAGCATCATTCATAGTAGAAGTAATAGCAGGCGTCACAAGCTTACTCAAAATAGAAGGTGAATCAAGTGTAGAGCTAGATGGCAGTTCCTTACCTCCCCTCGTCCCAGAGGGAACGATCTTGGTCCTGGTGTCTTTCAAATTCTTCCAAGTGATCAACAGATATAAATCCCAAGTGGCTCAGCAAATAGAGCTATGCTCCCTGGCAATATCGCCAACAAAAGGTCTTGATAACCCACAAGTATAGGGGATCGCAACAATTTTCGAGGGTAGATTATCCAACCCAAATTTATTGATTCACACAAGGGAAGCCAAACAATATTTGCAAGTATTAGAAGTTGAGTCATCAATTCAACCACACCTGAAAGACATAATATCTGCATCAAAGTATTCCCTAGCAAAGTAGTATGGAAGTAACGGTAATAGTGGCAATAGTAACAGTAACAATTTTGTAGTGGTTGTAACAGCAACATGGCAAAAGTAACTTAGAAATGATCAATATGTGAAAAGCTCGTAGGCATTGGATCATCGATGGATAATTGTGTTGGATAATATTCATCATATAGCAGTTATAACCTAGGGCGACACAGAACTAGCTCCAATTTCATCAATATAGTGTAAGCATATAATCCGTATATAGTCATACATGCTTATGGAAAAGAATTTGCATGACATGTTTTTTCCTACCCTCCTTTGGTAGCGGGGTCCATAAGGAAACTGATGGCGGATAGACATTGGGTAGCCTCATCAGCACTTCAACACTTTTTAAGACATAGGGGCTGGCTAAGCCCCTCAGTCCAACTGGTCGCAAGGCCGGCCCTCGGGGCTGGCACTACAAGAAATATGTCAACTAGTGACCTCCTATGAGTGACCCTGGAAGAATTGGTCATAGATCTATGACCATTTCAGACCAATTGGTCAAAAGCTGTTCGGGGGGCTCCAAACCCTAAACTATAATGAGCATTTTGGTCAGAAAGGTCGTAATTTCCTTACACGAAATGGTCATAAAGCAGATAGCACTGGTCCGCTGCCTTATTTCTAGCTGATCATGACCAATATAGATGGTCATAACCTTGTAAATTGTGGTGGGTTGCTATGACTAGGCGCCACCTCATCAGTTTTGCCTATGTGTCATGTCCATGTGGCAGTTTTTGCCCTAGGTTGTGAAGCAACCTATATTCCTGTCATTCCCGAAATTCCCAAAAAAATAACATAAATTCTTTGGGTCATATCTTCATCAAATATGTAAAAAACCTTCCTTGCCTTATTTCAAAAATAATTCAAAAATATTCATTTTCCTATTTTGTTCAGAAAAACACTTTGTGAAGGAAGTACCACTTTGGCATGTCCAAATGGTATCCATTTTCTACAGTGCTTTCCTATGCCCAAATAACCATCCTCGACCAAATGCCAGCTCAATCCATTCATTATTTTGAGCCCAGCTTCAACATTTGTATTTATGTCCAGTGTGGTACTTTGCAAAGCAAGTACCACCTAGGGTCCTCCTTTTGAGCTGAAAATTTGTGAAGACGGTCTTGTTAGTAACTGATCATCCTCATCCAAAGCTCACGCACATTAGCCATGTGCATTTCCCGTACCGCTAATCAAACACTTGGCTGCTTATTCATATTTGAGCATCGATCTGTCTCCTCGTGAGAATCTTATGTTGTGATTTTCTTCCTAGCACCTACCTGGGGAGTGCCCAACCCACTAGACATGCCTAGGCCACCCAAAACACATGGCAACGCCATGGTCACGCGGTGACCACGCGGCGGGCATGCTAGTTTATGCGCTCTAGAGTTGGAGCTCTGGGCCACCATCCAAACCTTGATGTATCACCACCAAACCATGTATTTATGATTAAATAGGTACTTATGTAACTAGAAATGATTTTTCGAATAAATAAATAGCAAACTATGAGGCAGCTGCAGTACAAATTTGACCCGCTTCCTACTGAATCGGCAGGAATTTGTCTTTTTCACCAAAGGTGGATCAAAACTTTTGACACCCAACCATTTTGTCAATTGTGCATTATATATGGCCTAGTATTTTATAAAATTGATTAGGTCCAATTTTGCAACAAATATATGGTAGGTCCTTCACAAAAAAAACTCATTTTGGGCACTCAGAAAAATGGAAAATGAATTTTTCGTGCAAAGAAAATGAAAACTTCCTTAGGCAACATTGTTTGTCATTCTAAGATGCATCCTTGTGCACGATATGAGGTCATTTGAACAAACTATTCCATGAATGTGGCCATAAGATTGATCATTTGGCTTGATAGGCATGAATCTTCACGCATGATAGCTCATTTCTCAGAACACTTTTTAGAAAGAATTTCTGTATTATAAATTTATTGTTTTTGCTAGGAACTTGGCCATATATAACAACACAATGTGAAGGTTTTCCAATTTTTTGATTTGTTTTGAATTTTTTATGCCCGTTTCAAAATGCGATCAAAATGGCGGGAATGACCGTTCCTAGCTAGTGGTTGAATCTTGTAATTTTTTTGGTGTTTCTCTGATTAAATAGATACTTATGTACCTAGAAATGATTTTCGGAAAAAAATAAAGAGCAAACTATAAGGCAGCTACAGTTCAAATTTGACCCGCTTCCTACTGAATTGGCGGGAATTTGTCTTTTTCACCAGAGGTGGATCAAAACTTTTTACACCCAACCATTTAGTCAATTGTGCATTAAATATGTACTAGTTTTTTAGAAAATTGATTTGGTACAATTTTGCAACAAATATATGGTAGGTACTTCACAAAAAAAACCTCATTTTGGGCACTCGAAAAATGGAAAATGAATTTTCCGTGCAAAGAAAATGAAAACTCCCTTAGGCAACATTGTTTGGAATTCCAAGATGCACCCTTGTGCACAATATGAGATCATTTGCACAAACTATGCCATGAATGTGGCCATAAGATTGATCATTTGGCTTGAAAGCCATGAATCTTCACGCATGATAGCTCATTTCTGAGAACACTTTTTTAAAATAATTGTTGTATTACAAGTTTATTATTTTTGTTGGGAACTTGGCCACATATAATGATACAATGCGAAGGTTTTCCATATTTTTGTTTTTTTGAATTTTTTATGCCCGTTCCAAAATGCGGTCAAACCGGCGGGAATGACCGTTCCTAGCTAGTTGTTGAATCTTGGAATTTTTTTGGTGTTTCTCTAATTAAATAGATAATTATGTACCTAGAAATGATTTTTGGAAAAAATAAAGAGCAAACTATAAGGCAGCTAGAGTTCAAATTTGACCCGCTTCCTACTGAATCGACGGGAATTTGTCGTTTTCACCAGAGGTGGATCAAAACTTTTTACACCCAACCATTTAGTCAATTGTGCTTTAAATATGTACTAGTATTTTCGAAAATTGATTTGGTACAATTTTGCAACAAATATATATGGTAGGTACTTCACAAAAAAAACGTCATTTCGGGCACTCAAAAAATGGAAAATGAATTTTCTGTGCAAAGAAAATGAAAACTCCCTTAGGCAACATTGTTTGGAATTCCAAGATGCACCCTTGTGCACAATATGAGATCATTTGAAAAAAGTATGCCATGAATGTGTCCATAAGATTGATCATTTGGCTTGCAAGCCAGGAATCTTCATGCATGATAGCTCATTTCTGAGAACACTTTTTTAAAATAATTACCATATTACAAGTTTATAATTTTTGCCGGTAACTTGGGCACATATGATGAAACAATGCGAAGGTTTTCCAATTTTTTGATTTTTTTGAATTTTTTATGCCCGTTTCAAAATGCGGTCAAAACGGCGGGAATGACCGTTCTAGCTAGTGGTTGAATCTTGGAATTTTTTTGGTGTTTCTCTGATTAAATAGGTACTTTTGTAACTAAAAATTATTTTTTGAAAAAATAAAGAGCAAAACTATGAGGCAGCTGCAGTTCAAATTTGACCCGCTTCCAGCTGAACCGGCAGAAATTTGTCTTTTTCACAAGAGGTGGATGAAAACTTTTGACATCCAATCTTTTGGTCAATTGTGCATTAAATATGGCCTAATATTTTAGAAAATTGATTTGGTGCAATTTTGCAACAATGATTTGGTAGGTTCTTCACAAAAAAAAATTTGCCACTCATAAAATGATTTAAAATATCAAGAAATATGAAAAATGCATACAAATTGGTCCTAATCCATAAAATGTGGTCTAACTCTAGTGAAAGTTTGTGTGGTGCCCTTTTGCAAAATATTTTTGATAGCTACTTCATAAAATCCCTCTATTTTTAGTATTTGAAAACTATTTCACATCACTGATTTTCTGAACCAATCATAACTCTGTCCACGGATCGATGACATGGCGTCCATCCATCCATCCATCCATATCTCCATCCCACATCCATCCATCCATCTATCTACAGGAAAAAAGGAGATACCCCCCACCCGCAGCCCAAACCCTACCTCAGATCCCCTCCCCTCGTCGCCCCCTTCCTCCCTCGTCCCCATCTCATCGCCGCCACGTCTCTCCCCCTCAAACCACTCCTCCTCCCTTCCAGATCGCCGCTGCCACATCCTTCTTTCCAGATTGCCGCCTCCACCTCCCTCCGTCCGAGATCCCCGACGGCCATGGCCTCCCCCACACCC
>NC_041383.1:308945590-308999522 GCF_002162155.2 Triticum dicoccoides | reverse complement strand
TGTGACTCTTCTGCTCCACCCGATTCCAGTGAGTTGAGGCAGCTCTCACCGGCGCGCAGCACACCGCCGGGCTCCCCTCATGCAGCTATTTCTCCCCCCCCGTCAGATTCGTCTCTCGCACCCTCTAGTGCAATCTCGCAACCTCACCCGTGGCTAGGGTTTCACCCCCTGTCGATTTTCTAGAGGTCGGGCATGGCGCGGGCGGGCAAAGCGCCGGCGACGAGGGCGCCGGATCCAGGGGCAGGGCGCCCTTCTCCTCATGCTGCATCCGCCAGCCTCCTCCTACTCGAGAAGGAGGAGCAGGAGCAGGTGGGGCGCACCTAGCCCCCAAGGTCGCCGTCGTAGAGGGCTTCTACGACCTGGATCCCAACCTCCACGGCACCCTCGTCCAACAACTCGAGGTCAAGGTGCTCTCCCTTCTCTATTTGATTCGATCCGGGCAGCCGTGGATGTGGATGTGGGTTCCTCATGCCTCTCTTTCTGCCCTGTTCGTGATGTGTTGTAGGTCAAGTCCACTCATGCTATGTGCCCGTCCATGGAGAGGAGCAGCAGTAGCTCAAGGTCGATTTTCCCTCCACTCCTCTCTTGTTTTGAAATCCTAGGCTGGGTTGGGTTACCTCATGTGCTTACTTGCTTCCCTGTTTGCTTGCTTGCTACTGCTCTTACTCATGGCCGTCCAGATTAGCTAGCATGCTTAGGAAGCCTATGGTGGTCACTATTTTTCTCATGTGATTCAACTCTACAAATACTCTGCCTGTTTAAAATCTAAAACAAATTGCTTGGCTTGTTGCTGGTCTGAATCCACTCACATGCTTGACAGAACAACTTGCTGCTATTGCTGTCACACCCTAGTGAAATGATCATGTAGGAACAACTTGATGCAACATTTTTTATTGCTTCAAAAAAATTGAGTATTGAAGAACTGTTGGAGCTTTCTCAGGCTGGTACACCATTGTAATGCTTGGCTGGTTACAGGGGAACTGTTGGAGCTCAAGTTGGCCTTCAATGCCATGGTCGCGCAGAAGTTGAGGAGCTGGAGGCTGGCCGACCACCAACCCCTGATGCTGGATGATCTCTCCTGCTCCTTTCCGCGACAAGGTATGTCCTTTGTTTCCCCTCTGTACCTTGTGAGGCATAGGGTTTGAGCTATTCCTACTCTGTGTGCTGGCCGAGCCTATGTGGATGTTTGTTCCCTTGTGGTGCTTTTGAAGTGATGTCGTGTTGTGCTCTGGCCATTGAGCTGGCGTCAGTTTTTTAGTGATGGACAACAATTGGACCTACCTGTGAGCTTTCTATCTTGCTACTATTGTGCTGGGCTGTGATCTTTGGTTCATGACTTGGTTTGTTTGTGGATAACATGGTAGGGTTTAGGCTCCCTATTTTGTGTATGCCATGGTTTATTATGATGTTCCTGGTTATGCCCTGAGCCCCTGATTAATATTCTCTATGATTGTTGTGGTGAGGCCATAGTTGGGAAATCATTGGCCAATAGTTGTGATGAATATTATGCTACTGTTTTTGATCCTGTAGGTGTAGGTTTTTCATAACATGGTGTATGGTTTAATTCTGGATCAAGTTAATAACCATAAGCTAAAGATTATTGCAAACTGCATCATCTTTTTTTGAAATTCTTTGGCATGGAAGTTGTAGTTGCTATACTGAAAGGAAGGGAACTTTCTTCTTGGCAAAAACACAGAAAATTAAGCTGAGGTCTCTATTACTCTGTTGCATTTCGTCTTGAAAAGGTTTAGCCAATAAACATGTCTCAGTAGGTCATGTTAGAGTGCCTTGTATAGCTAAAAGTTGTCTTAGTAGGTCCTCTTTATGACGTACAAACAATACCTAACTCAGCTGTAGAGGGTACTCTCCAGTAATTTGTATTTTATATGTGAATTGCTGAGTAGTCCCAACACCAGACCAAGTAGACAGACCTTGTTTGATTGTTGAGGCTCGACATTCAAGTGCTTACTTTCAATGGTTCGACATTCAAATTTCTTTGACCATGAGTTGGGCTGGGGTTCAAATTTGCTTCGAGCAAGTTTTCTCTCTGTAGGATTTTAAGCTTGGATGAAATTCCATGATTCGATGGTCCTTATATAGTTTCTGATGAAAACCGTATATCCATGAAAAGCCAGAATGAAACTGAATTTTTATTACTATTGCTTGGATGTATTAAGGTGCATGATTGCAACCTATTTTTCAATATTTTTCAGTTTTGGGCTATGAGAAAATTACTTATTTCCTATATATGAGCTTTAACAGTTTTCAGGGTACTATCTTAATAGTCTCCTATGTTGAATAGAGACATACAGTTTCCAGTGTTAAATCAGTATTGTGATCTTTTTTCTTTATGTTCCTAGGACTGCCAAATACAAGTGAAGGAATTTGTTTTGATCAGCCAACAGTGAATTAGGATGCTGATTTGAGTGATTCACTTGCTGGTCAAATGTTTAATGGAAGAAGCAAATCGATAAATTGGCTAGCAGAATCGCATACTTGAATTTCTGCAATGAGTAGATACATTGTCGCGACCGGTTTTCCGGGTATTAATTTCCCAGAAAATGGCCTTTGTGCTCATCAGCCCCAGGATTACTGTTAGCTGATGAGGCACCAACTTGTTACAGAAACTCCAAGCAAAATACAAAATATGTAGTACAAGACCATTCTGGCCTGTGAGTACAACAATTTGGTTTCTGGTGGTTGATGGCGGAAACGGTTTGTGGATCATCAGTGTCTATGGGACTCCATTTCCCACGGGAACAGCTGACCAGGTTAACTCCTATCTTCACGAGACTGCTATCACCGTTGCTTAAGTTCCGAGGCTGTCGTCACGGTCGCTCCTCTCCGCGCAAGAAACCTGGCCAAGAAAATAGCCAGGGACAAGCCAGTGAGTACTTTGAATGTACTCGCAAACATTATGAACACGGGTATAATATCACAACGATGTTCTGAAATATTTTATGCTCACGACGTCAGTCACAAAAGATAATGAAAACTCTGATGCATGCAAGTAGGTTATTTATGAATATGCAATAACATATTAATTATAAAAATGCACCAATCGGGTGTCTGAAGCAACGCCTCGAAAGGTTAGAAAACAAAGAGAAATGCCTTAGTCGGGCGTCTGAGCGACACCACATAAAGGGCTTATAAAATAAATAAATAACAGCATGCCACAGTCGGGCGTCTGAGCGACACCACATAAAGGGCTTATAAAGAAAATAAATAACAACATGCCACAGTCGGGCGTCTGAGAGACACCACATAAAGGGCTTATAAAATAAATAAACAACAACATGCCACAGTCGGGCGTCTGAGCGACACCACATAAAGGGCTTATAAAATAAATAAACACCAGCATGCCACAGTCGAGCGTCTGAGCGACACCACATAAAGGGCTTATAAGGTAAATAATCATAGTGAATATCCAGGAGGTAAAACCATCCAAAGGATACTCGATAATTCAAATAATATAACGGGTTAGTCCATAACAAAATAATAATCATAATCATCACAAGTCACAATCCATGTTCTGGTTTAACAGTTTTTCTCCTCTGAAGACCAACACTAAGACCGACACTTGACCCATCCCAGACTGTAATCCTTAACCATGGACACGGCTATTCGAATAGGTTTAATCTCTGTAGAGGGTGTACTCTTTACCCACGAGTAACGGATTCCTTTAGTCCATCGGGACTAATTCCGTCTACGGCCTTTTAGTTCAAAACACACCTAACTTGCACACACCGGCTTAACTCACCGGTGTCTGGAATCACCCACGACACTTGTTAAGCAAAACTCTAAGTGGGGAGGCTACAACCTCGCTTAGCATGGATCAAATTTATATCGCACGCTCTAAGGGGTGGCCTCCCCTCTCGGTCTCAACTGGAAACACCCATGCCCTCGGACCAGGTGGCCTGCCTACCAGCTACAACCGGTATCTTCCACCATGGCCTCTCTGTACGGTGTGTGCTAGAAAGAGGTTGACAACTTACTGAACCATACTCTGCTTGTTGTAGAGACGAGTGGTAGTACGAAACAAGTATGGGGGTTACTGGAACAAGACTCGATCTATGGTCGACTCATGAGGTTTTAAGTATTCCCTGCAAGATTAACATATTGAGTATATTTCATCCAACAGACAGAATCACCACTCATCGTACCCCTCATGCCATGCCGGACACACTCGTCTCGACGAGAAACTAGGGACAAGCTCAGGTCTACCGAAGACAAAGACTTTCCCATTTTCCTTCCGGTAGGCACGAAAGGCATACGAGGATGATCAATATCACAAGCATGTCCATTTCCAACAGCAAGGAAATGTCAAATAAGCATTCATGCAAACGATCACATCACCACATAAAATAACGAGTTCCACGTTTTGAGGTGATGTCATAATCATGTCAAATGATGCATGCAAAATATTATGCCAGGGTTCAGAATGCTTGCCTTCAATATGTGGAAAGGCAGGGTGCACTCCAAAACTTTTGAAAGTTTGCTTCTCTCTCTCCAAAGTCCTATTTTAAATAAATTTGAATTAACACACAAATTCAAAACAGCACAAAAAAGTTGTTGAAATTATTTCAGATAAATCTTAAAATAAACTAGGTTAAATTTGAGAGAGGTAGGAAAAGGAATCAATTCATTTGGAGTTATCAATAAAACGTTATACGCAGTCAAAGCTGTGGTCAAAATCTGTTTTAAAAAGAAAATAAAACAGAAAAAGAAAAACAATTCGGACTGACCACGTCAAAGGCGTATTCTAAAAATACGTTTCCACTTATGCCTGCATGGATCGGCACTGGGTCACTGACAATGGACCCGCTTGGCCCACTGGTCAGGTTTGACTAGTCCACGCGCGCGTCGCCTCCTCCGGCCGAAACAAAGGCGGAGCTCCGGCGAGGCTCGCCGGCGAATGACGGCACCGTTCGGAAAACGGAGGCCATCCGCGTGCTCAGGGTATCAAGACGGTCACTCCGGTGGTTGATATGGTCTCTGGGGTGGACGGAGCTGCTGGCGGTGAGCTTCGCGGCGGACGGTGGTCATCGGGCAAAGTGATTTTTCTCCTGCAATGAGTCCCAATCAAAATCGAGCAGGGGGATGGATTCACGAGCGGAAGAGGGAGTTCCTGGAGAAGAGAGTGGAGAAGGAGAGGCCCTGGTGGTGCCGGAATGGCCGGGGTGGTGGCGGCGGCTGCAGTTGCCGGAGACGGGGGAAGAAGGCCTCCCTCCGACGATTGCAGGCTGTGGGGGTGCCATGAAGGTGGCCTGAGGTTGCCTCCGTGCTCGAATGGGTTCAGGGGCCTCCTTATATATCGCAACGAGGTCGGTTAGCGTCGGCCGGATAAGTTCGTCGGCGAACCGCCTCCCTGTAGTGTCAGGGCGTCGTGGCGACGACGAGAGCTAGAGGACACTCGACAGGATGAGGATGAGCTGTTCCAGGGGCAGGTGGCGAGCGAGAGATGCTTGGGCGGCACCAACCTGGCAGAGGCGCGCTGCGGACGCTGGCGTGCCGCCAAGGGCTCTGACGGCGGTGCTATAGGGCACCAGGGCTGCTTGGCATGTTCTGGTGAGAAGGGGAGTGCGTGGCGCGGCTTTGTGGTGTGGGCAAAACCAGGGGTGCGACGTGGCGGCTCGGGCGCGACACGTGCAAAATGCGTGCTCTGCTCGCGCCCAGAGCACGCACGGGACGTGCTCGACGAAATGCCAGGGCGTGTTAGAGGTCTCGGGTGAGGCTGGGAATTAGCAGACGTAGGTTATGAGTAGCTAGAAGTCTATTGGACAAGGTAGTTAGGCAAGGGAAGCAAGATCACAGTGCAAGCTAAGACTCATGTCAAAACTGGTCATGCCCACAGGGTGCTCGACAGAATGCCACATGCACCTAGGCATTTCTTGGAGTGATCAAATCTCCCAGAGTGGGGTCTCTTTAGATGCAAGAGAGGGTGGTGAGGTTAGCTTGCCAAAAGAAGAAACTTGCCAAAGCAAGTTCTGCAAAAGTTCAATTCTGGACAGAAAGAACAGGGCATGATTGCATGAACTAGAATTGCTCCAATGAGTCCAACCTCTTGGACTTAAGGTTCTAGCAGGGAGGGCTACAAGTGGGAAAAAGAATCACAGCAAAAGGAGCAAGTTAGAAGATGGTTGCAGTGTAAATCACCAAATTGCACCAGAATGAAAAAGAGGTTGATACACTCAATTTTTTCCAAAGAACATCACTAGGTTTTTGCAAAAAGATGATTAATATACTCCTGTTGACATCCCAAAATTTTGGTAGAAGTTTTAAAGAAATATTTAAATAGGTGGTAGTGCAAAACTGTCCACTGGGCCAGATTTGAAAACTTGGTGCAGAACTCAAAATATCGAAGGTATGAAATATGTTTTTGCATAAAACTGTTTTATAAACATCACATGACCTCTCCAAATTTTGGTGGAATTTTTAAATGAATTTATCAAATGGCTGTAGTGCAAAAGAGGCCTTGAAGCTTAGAAAAATCATTTTTTTTACAGAAATAAGGCATCAGGGAAACTAATTATGCAAATAATCCCACTGATAAAAGAATTGTTTTACTTGAGAGAAAAAAATAAGTCCAACAATGATTGAAAAGATTTCACTTGGGGTAAAACTCCATAATAATAAAGAAAAGAGTGGTTCTGGAATCAGAAGGAAATACCGAAAATAAAAGTTTTAGTTTCCTGGCAAAACTTTAATTAATAAAACAAGGTTAAAATTTTGGGGTGTCATATACATCCAGCCGGGCCCTATTCATTACTTTTTAAATTCGAGCAATGAGAAGATTACTTGCTTCCTATTTTTGGGCTGTAATAGTTTTCAGTGTTCAAACATCCTAGCCGAATATCATAGAGACACAATTTCCACCTCTTAGATTTACCGTCATATGGAGTGGATAAATTTGCACCCATCTTACTAGTAATCTGAGCACTTGTTAGTTTAGTCAGGTAGGATTAGAGTGAAATGGTCATGTAGGAAGTAGGTATCATAAATATATGAAAGGCTACAATCCTTGAGAGAACCTGGCTCTACTTTTGCAAATGCTAAGTTTACTCATGATATGGTTTCTGTAGCTATGTGATGCCACATACATATATATACTGCTGCCTTGGAACAGTAATAAAATATGAATATGTGCTATTTGCTGGCAGTCCTTCCCTTTCCAAGATACATGAAAGTTCAGAGACTATCAATCTGAAAATCTGAATATGTACATTTTGTTCTCATTTCTTAGTTTTGGCACCTCTTGTTGATGCAGGTGCACATGACTGTTGTTGAGGACTTGGTGTTCTTTTTGGCGTGCCCAAGTATTGGGTGATGCTTGCCTGCATGGTTACTACAGCTCCAGTTCAGGTGGGCGCTCTAGCTCCGCATGCCCTACACCCTTCCACCGGTACCTACTTGGACACACAAAATATGAGTAGATATAATTGACTTCTACTTATATTATGTTGCCAGCTTCATCTGTTTTGATCATTAGAATATTTCCTTCATACTATCTAATTTCTGCAGTTAAGATGCTCTTGACTAACCAGAAAAGTTCTTTTGAGTTCCATATGTTGAGTAAAACATTTTAATCTGTCATTGAGTTAGCTATATAATTCTGCGATACCATTTCTGTACCGTGAAAGTTTCTCATATTTTTCTATTATACTTGTATACATTATTCCTATTTGAAGTCATCAACTGAGATATTGTAAACATTCCTGCCATGTGCTGCTTCCTTTTTCATGCTTTGCTAATATAGATCATTTGCTTGAACTGAGATGGTTGGTGTATTTGTGCTTATAATTATGCTTCTATGTGGTTGTTGCAGCCATGATCTAGCTCTAAAAGTGTGGTGTTACCTCTCTTTACAGGAGCTCCGGGCTGAAGAAATTTGAAGAAGCTTGAAGCCCGACAAAGTAAAGAGTAGCGAGTTAGTAGTGCTAGTTATATTGTACAGTGGCTAGCACGTCTGGTTGTATTGTAAATACTATAATCACGTATGTTGTACAGTAGTCAGCATATTTGGTGCTAATATTGGCTATCATTTTAACAGTTTAGTATGTTCTCTTGCCATTTGAAATATTTTTCATTTCTTTATTGTGAAAGTGTGAGAAATAGAAAGATGACAAGTGGGACAAACGAAAAGGCCAAGGCCCAAAAAGTATATGGAATGTAAAAAGGCCGAGGCCCAAAACAGTAATGGACTATAAAAGGGTTGAGGGCGAAAAAATGGACTATAAAAGGCAGTGGTCAAGAAAAAAAACATTGAATTGCTGGGTTAGGCCCATGTAGCTAGTAAAAAATAACAGGAAAATATAAATAAAAAAGCTGCAATGTTGGGCTTGCTCCATGAAGTTGACAAAAAATTCGTAGGAAAAAAATATAAGTGGGCTGAATTAATGGGCTCGGCCCATATAAACATCGAATTGGACCGGGCTGATTCTTGTGCCACATCAGATTGCCATGTCAGATGCCTACATGGCCTGGGGAGGCTGCTAGTGACCAAACCAAAACAGTAGGCATATTTTGGTCATAAACATCTACGACCTTCTCACAGAGAAGGTCGTTAATTTCAGTTTACGACCGCCAGCTTTTGACCATTTGTTTTTGGTCACAAAAAGGTCACAAATGGAAAATAATGACCATTCAGTGACCAATAGTCAAGGTCACAAGTTGACATATTTCTTGTAGTGTGGCTGGGCCAGAGGGCCGCCTCCTAGAAGGCAGCGGATTCCCAGATGGCGGCGCCCTCCAGAAGGCAGCAAGGGCATGGGCCGACTCCTAACAGGCGGCCTATCCTCTCCCTTGGAGTCTGAGCCCGACCAAGGGACAAGTTGGGGCATGGCTACAATACACCATGCCACCCCAAATCCCGGATGTATGGTTACAGTGACCGTCGCCAGGCAGCCGCCGCCCGCCCGGCGCGCGCCCGACATGACCTTCGTCAGCACGGACGATGCAACAGTGAAGAGCCATTGGTGGGACCTGCAGGTGGTGGGTCCCACCTGTCAGCCGATTCCTCGGTAGCCGGCAGGGCCACCAGAGGCGGGCCCTAGCAGCCGGCGAAGAACCCACCCTCCTTAGTCACTTACGACCGAGACCTACCACCCAGCCGTATTACCATTGTACCCCTAGGCGGTAGGCCTATATAAACCCCCCAGGTTTACCCATGAAAAGTTTACACACTCCATTTCCCTCCATCCATAGCTAGGGAAGAGATAGAGCTAACCTAGCCCTTCTTCTTCCTTTAGCCGTACAGCTCAAGGAGCAACATTGTAGCTACCATATTGATCATAGTCATCATGCGGTGACCTCGTAGAGCAGGACTAGGGTGTTATCTCCACGGAGAGCCCCAAACCTGGGTAAGACTCATTGAGGGAGTCCTGGATTAGGGGGTATCCGGACTACCAGACTATATACTTTGTTCGGACTATTGAAGTGTGAAGATACAAGACTCAAGACTCCGTTCCGTGTCCGGATGGGACTCTCCTTTCCGTGGAAGACAAGCTTGGCGATCCGGATATTGTACTTCCTTCCTTGTAACCGACTCTGTGTAAACCCTATCCCTCTCCGGTGTCTATATAAACCGGAGAGGTTGGTCCTTAGAAGGCCGATTACAATTACAATCATAATCATCATAGGCTAGCTTCTAGGGTTTAGCCTCTATGATCTCGTGGTAGATCTACTCTTGTACTACTCATATCGTCAATATTAATCAAGCAGGAAGTAGGGTTTTACCTCCATCGAGAGGGCCCAAACCTTGGTAAACATTGTGTCCCGTGCTTCCTATTACCATCAGCCTAAGACGCACAGATCGGGACCCCCTACCCGAGATCCGCCGGTTTTGACACCGACATTGGTGCTTCCATTGAGAGTTCCTCCATGTCGTCGCTGTAAGGCTCGATGGCTCCTTCAATCATCATCAACAACACGGTGCAGGGTGAGACTTTTCTCCCCGGACAGATCTTTGTGTTCGGCGGCTTCGCACCGCGGGCTAATTCGCTTGGCCATCTAGAGCACATCGACAGCTATGCCCCTGGCCACCAGATCAGGTTTGGAAACCTGAAGTACACGGCGGACATTCGCGGAGACTTGATCTTCGACGAATTCGGGCCTGTGCCAGGAGCACCAGACGGTCACGATGAGCACGGCTTAGACCTGCTGTCGGACAATGCTTGGGATATCACCCCCGCAGTAGCCCCGGACCTAAATCCGGAGCAGGCTGCATTGCCTAAGGACGGAGGGATGGACCCCGCCTCGCAGGCCACACACTCATCGGCGGTAGAGCCGAACACAGGCCTCACTTTTGAGGAAGCATGTGACTACGGACCCCCAGACTCGTATCCGGTTGTAGGTTCTAGTCCGCGCACTCCCCAGCCTGCCGAGCCTGGTTGGGCTCCGGTAATGGAGTTTACCGCTGCGGATATCTTCCAGCACTCGCCCTTTGGCGACATGCTGAAGTCATTAAAGTCTCTTTCTTTGTTAGGAGGCTCTTGGTCGTACTATGTCCGGCTCGAGTGGGAAGCAGGCGATGAGGGAATTCGTTGCCCACCCACCACCCACTTCATTGCGACGGTCGATGATTTAACCGACGTGCTTGACTTTGACTCCGAAGACATCGACGGTATGGACGACGATGCAGGAGACGAACAGGAACCACTGCTCACGGGGCGGTGGACAGCCACCTCCTCATATGATACATATATGGTGGATACTTCGAAGGAAACAAATGGAGATGAGGCAACGGAGGATAACCCCTCAGGGAGAAAAACAAAGCATGGGTGCGTCGACGCCGCTCCAATCCCCGCCACAGCAATACCGGCCCAGAAGACGAAAACAATCCGGATGGTGCCGAAGAGGAATACAACCCTGATCAGCCCGCCTTCGAGCAGGCCGAGCAGGAAGATGAGCAGGTCAGCCTAGACGAACAGGCGACGGATGGATATCCGGAGGAGGACAACTACATGCCCCCCTCCGAAGACGAGATTAGCCTTGACGACGATGAGTTCGGCGTGCCTGAGGAACCCGTGGAGCAGGAGCGCTTCAAGCGCCGGCTTATGGCCACTGCGAGGAGCCTGAAAAGGAAGCATCAACAACTCCAGGCTGATCAAGACCTGCTCACAGATAGATGGACTGAAGTCCTGGCAGCCGAGGAGTACGGACTCGAGCGCCACACGGCTGACCGGCCACCCCGTGGCCGGGATAAAACGGCATATCAGCCCGAATACCAGCCCGCACCCCCACGCAAATACACTATGGCCCGGGGCAATAGGCAGGACCTGCAAGACATACTGGAAAATAAAGCAGGACAGCAAGATCGATCTACGGATCACAGGGGCGCGCCCCAGCACGCAACGATGACCGTCACGCCGGATACATTATCAACAAGTCCGGCTGGGCCGAACATAGCAAGCCAAACCAATTCGAATTGCATAGCCACATAGCCCGGCACAGAGGCGCCGTGCACCCCCTCTTCTTCACTGACGAAGTGATGGATCATGAATTACCAGAAGGGTTCAAACCCGTAAACATCGAATCATACGATGGCACAACAGACCATGCAGTATGGATCGAAGATTTCCTTCTCCACATTCACATGGCCCGCGGAGATGATCTACACGCCATCAAGTATCTTCCCCTTAAGCTCAAAGGACCCGCCCGACACTGGCTAAACATCCTACCAGAAAATTCCATTGGCAGTTGGGAAAACCTGGAAGATGCATTCCTCGACAACTTCCAGGGCACATATGTGCGACCACCGGACGCCGATGACTTGAGCCACATTACTCAACAGCCCGGAGAGCCAGCCAGGAAATTCGGACTCGGTTCCTAACTAAAATGAACCAAATACTCCACTGTCCGGATGCCGAAGCCCTGGCGGATTTTAAGCATAATATCCGTGACGAATGGCTCGCCCGACACCTCGGCCAGGAAAAACCCGCTTTTGCACCGAAGTCCACGGCAGCTCTCACAACACTAATGACCCGCTTTTGCGCGGGCGAGGATAGCTCGTTGGCTCGCAGCAGCACTACACCACATTCTGGCACTTCAGATGTCCGCGACAATAATGGCAAGCCACGGTGCAACAGATATAAGTGACGGAACAACGGCGACAACACTGAAGACACGGCAGTCAACACCGGATTCAGCGGATCCAAGTCCAGTCAGTGGAAGAAACCGTTCAAAAGAAACAATCAGGGACCGTCCAGTATGGACCGTATATTAGAGCGCTCGTGCCAAATTCATGGCACCCCAGATAAGCCAACCAACCACACCAACAGAGACTGCTGGGTGTTCAAACAGGCCGGCAAAATAAACACTGAAAACAAGGACAAGGGGCTGCACAGCGACGGCGACGAGGAGCCCCGGCGTCCGAACACGGGGGGTCAGAACAAATCCCCCCCCCCCCAGGTGAAAGCGGTCAACATGATCTGCGCCACTCACATTCCCAAGCGGGAACGGAAGCGAGCACTACGGGATGTCTATGCGATGGAGCCAGTCGCCCCCAAATTCAACCCATGGCCAGCTTGTCCGATCACCTTTGATCATAGGGATCACCCTACTGGCATCCGCCATGGTGGCTCAGCCGCATTGGTCCTAGACCCAATCATCGACGGATTCCACCTCACGCGAGTCCTCATGGACGGTGGCAGTAGCCTGAACCTGCCTTATCAGGACACAGTGCGCAAAATGGGCATCGACCCTTCAAGGATCATGCCCACCAAAACCACCTTTAAAGGTGTAATTCCTAGAGTAGAGGCCCGTTGCACGGGGTCTATAACATTGGAAGTAGTCTTCAGATCTCCGGATAACTTCTGAAGCGAAGAATTACTCTTTGATATCGTCCCTTTCCGTAGTGGTTACCACGCACTGCTTGGACGAACCGCATTCGCTAGATTCAATGCGGTACCACACTATGCATACCTCAAGCTCAAGATGCCAGGACCGCGCGGGGTCATAACAGTCAACGGAAACATGGACCGCTCTCTGCGAACAGAAGAGCATACTGTAGCCCTCGCGGCGGAAGTACAATGCGGCCTCCTCCAACAAACCACCAATCCGGCGATGGTAACCTCGAGCACCCTCAAGCGAGTCCGGAGCACCCCACAACAGGATCACCAGACCCGTCAAGAGCGCGACTAGCAGTCCGGCCTCCGCTCAAGCCCCATCAAAAGCAGCATTCGTGCCACGCGTACACAATTACGCACTCAAAATACCATGGGCATAGGCAGAGGCGCAGCAGTGACTCAGTCAACAGTGCGGTATAACCGCAACCTACTTTCACAACCTTCCCTTTTTATTTTTCAGGATATTGCTTTAGGGAAGCCTCTTCAGAAAAGCCAGATTATCAGACTTACATATGAGAGAAAACCATGGAGGCAACAGGCTTTGCACACAAAAGGAAATACCCAAGTGGAATCTATTCACGATCGTTATACCTGTTTTACATACCTACATGCAGCCTGCCCTTGGATAGGACATGTCAAATAGTCCTATTTACTTCTGCTTTAAACGCAACCATTGTAAACATACTCTTAAACGTATTATTCAATGGGAGATAATATATAGCGTCAGCTTATTATTCCTATTTGCAAATTTTCCTTGCAAACATTTATTTAATATTGCATCCGTACACCTTGGTACGATTAGTTTGCCAAAGGCTTCACACAACGCCTCTTAATACGGCCAAACAAGTCCGAACACTTTCAACAATGCGGCACCCCGAACTTATAGCACTATATGCATCAGCTCCGAATCACGTCTTGGGTCAATAGTTGGGTTTGCCCGGCTCCCTTGTTTTGGTACCTTACGTTCCGTTATATCGGCTAAGGTAGCGCAGGGAGAACTACTGCGATTGTGTCCCGGTTCTTCCGGACGAGCACCTCAGTAGAGAAAGCCGAAAACTGACTGGCATGATGCGCGAGAGCTAGTCGCTGTTCGAGAGGTCTTAAAATCCTTAAAGATTTTTTTCGCTTTAGGCGATGAATCGGCCTCGCCCGATTTAGGCGTATATAGCGCCCCAATTCGCCCCTCCGAATTCTAGGGGCTTCGCCGAAATTTAAAATTATAGACTTCTATGGCTAAGTGAAAGTTATAAAGAGCATAGTCTGATTGCCTTGTTCGGTGCGCCGGATACCTCCTTAAGGGACCAAAAATTTGGATAAAGAGTATCCGAGTTTTTCTAGGAACACCCCGGTACTAGTTGCATGGGGGCGGAAGCTGACGACTGGCCTACTTTCAGAGTTCTATAAACATCCACACAGAAGGTAATATTTTAAATCAAACAATGCTACATAGCACAAGTAACTTCATCTTTAAATTACAACAGCGGAAAAGGTACATTTAGTGAAAGATCTTGTCCTTGGTACATTCAGCGGCCATGAGACGAGCTCCCTTCATAAGTCCATCATAGTACTTCTCGGGATAGCGATGCACCTTGCCCTCTGGCGGCCCGTCTTTCACAAGCTTCTCCGCATCCAGCTTGCCCCAATGTACCTTCGCGTGGGCAAAGGCCCGGCGGGCACCCTCAATGCAAACAGATCGCTTGATAACTTCAAGCCGCGGATAGGCATTCACCATCCGCTTGATCAGGCCGAAGTAGCTAGTGGGCAGGGGCTCACTAGGCCACATCCAGACTATGAAATCTTTCATAGCCATTTCGGCCACCCTGTGGAGTTCGACCAACTGTTTCAGTTGGTCACTCAGAGGAATTGGGTGTTCAGCCCCCGCATACTGGGACTAGAACAACTTCTCCGTGGAGCTCCCCTCCTCGGCATGGTAGAACTCCGCAGGGTCTAAGACACTACCTGGAAGATCTGCGAATGCCCCTGGAGAGCTCCGAATTCGGGTAAGTAAAAGAAACGCCTCCTCCACATGTTTGCTTTGCATATAGAATGTCTTACCTGTCGCTATCTTCTTGGCCGTCTGGATTTCCTGCTGTGCCTCGTCGGCTTCGGCCTTGCCGTCTTTCATACTCGCAAGGGCCTTCGCAAGCTCGGCCTCTTTCATCTTCAGATCATGCTCCACGGACTCGAACTTCTTGCCGAGGTCCCGGAACTCTTGTTGTACCTCGCCCACTCTAACATCTTGCTTCTCATGCTCCTTGCATTCCAAGGCCGCCTTATCTTCAGCCTCGGACAACGCTTTCTTCAGGGACGCCACTTCGGTGGTGGCCCCTCTTACACAGTCACGACTCTTCATTGTTAGACTAACCAATTTTATCTATCCTTCATTACATGAGAGCGGGGAATCACTCACCTTTTTTCTCTTCGAGCTGCCTCTTCGCGAGGTCGAGCTCCCCCTGCGCCTGCTCCAGGTCCCGCTTTAGTCCGGTGACCTCGGCTGTGTGGACAGTGGCGGCAAGCAACACAACCTACTTATTCACATGCACACCTATTAGGCTCCTGCGGATTATAATTGACCCTCTGTTTGGCTTTTCTTTCCGAACACCGAACAGAGTATCAGGGGCTACTACCTATCGGGTGGTAATTTCACATGTTTCTATTACTTACCTCAAAGCCTGTTAGGAGGCTCGTACACGCTTCGGTCAGTCCGCTCTTGGCGGAGAGAATGTTCTGAATCACCGCACTCATAAGAGTACGGTGCTCGTCATCCATGGAAGTGCCACGAAGCGCTTCCAGTAGACTATCCGATGCCTCTGGCATGACGGAACTCATCAGCACGGATGGCTCGCCCTCACTAGCGAGGGGCCGCCTGCCCGCATCCGGAGCCATCGAAGGTTCCGACACAGTATCCGGATGAGAGTCCGGCTTGCTGCAGCTCTCATCGGCACGATCCGCGGGGATCTTGAACCCCGCGTGTCCGACATCTGGAATTTCGCCTTGGGGCGTCTCCAGAGTCACCTCCCCCCGCTCTGGGAGCCTTCGGGACAACACCTCCGTGTCATCCGCGGGCTGAGGAGTAGTGGCCGTCGGGAGCGAGTTCATTGCTGAATCGCTCAGGCACCCATCCGAAGACGATACCTCGAGATGAGCCCTGGCCGGACTGCATATATGTTCGGCGTTATAAAAAAAGACTATGAAGTAAAATCACGATAGAGTGCGGATACTTACGATCGCGCTAGGGGCTTCCCCCTGGGCAGCCACCCCTCCTCGCTATGGGCGGTCATGGAGGAGTAGTCCTAAAGCGACACCTTCCCCTTCATGGACGCCCCAGCCTCCTCCTCCGGGGCGGCTTTCCTCTTTTTCTCCTCCCTAGTGTGGGGAGATAGAGTTTCTTCTTGCTTCCCCCCGCCTCCGCGGGAGGAATCTGCCCCGTCATCGTCGGACGACGAGGGAATGATGGCCTTGCACCGGGGGCCTTTCCCGGCCCCCTGGTCCGCCTTCTCACGCCCCACATCCTTTCCGGATGGGGCGGCTCCTTCTTCTTCTTCCTCCCCTTCGGCGGAGGAGTGTGCCTCATTGTCTTCGGACGAGGCTTCCGGTACAACCTTAGGCCGGAGACCCTTCCTGGTCCCCGGGGCCTTCCTTTCGGTTTTCTTCTCCGGTGCCTTGTAGGGCGCCGGGACTAGCATCTCCGTCAGGAGAGCATCAACTGGGCCTTCTGGCAGCGGAGCCGGACAGTAAGTCCGCTCCGCTGTCTCCACATAATCCTGATTAAATATGCACAATTACTTAGTACTCCCCCACGAATATACTGTGAAGAGTTGAATCTGGCGGTACTCAGAAAACTCACCGGACTAGGAGGCCGCGCGGCATGAAGTCCACGGTCCTCGAATGTGGGAGGTGGTACTTCGGAGGCCTGGAACAACGCCTTCCAAGCGTCTTTATGCGTCATGCCATAGAGCCTGCGAAGCATCGGGTGTTCGGCCAGGAAGAACTCCCCCAGATTAAATGCCCGCCTTTGGCATGGAAGAATCCGGCGAACGAGCATGACCTGGATCACGTTGACAAGCTTGATGTTCTTGTCCTTCATGCTCTTGATGCAGTTTTGGAGTGTGATCAGTTGTGTAGGTTCGCCCCAGGCCAGGCCCTTCTTTTCCCAGGAGGTGAGCCGCATCCGGATTGGAACTCGGGGGCCACCGCCCAGTTGGCACCGCATGGCTCGGTGATGTAGAACCACCCCGACTGCCACCCTTTCATGGTCTCCGCAAAAGAGCCGTCAAGCCAGGTGACATTAGGCATCTTGCCCACCATGGCCCCTCCGCACTCCGCTTGCTGGCCGTTCACGATCTTCGGCTTCACGCAGAAGATTTGTAGCCACAAGACAAAGTGAGGCTTGATGTGGAGGAAGGCCTCGCATATGACGATGAACGCCGAGATGTTGAGGACGAAATTTGGGGCTAGATCATGGAAATCTAGCCCGTAGTAGAACATGAGCCCGCAGAAGAAGGGATGAAGTGGAAATCACAGTCCATGGACGAAGTGGGCGACGAACACGACCCTCTCGTGAGGTTCCGGGGTTGGAATGGCCTACCCTTTGTCCGGTAGCTGATGCGCGATGTCCGCGGCCAAGTATCCGGCCGCCCGAAGATTCGCAATATGCTTCTCTTTCATGGTGGAGGCCACCCACTTGCCTCCTGCTCCGGACATGTTTAGCTGTGTGGGGAAGACTTTGGCTAGGGCGCTGGAGCTCGAGGGGGCAAGGGTGAGCAAAGGAGGAAGAAGGCGTGGGTAAAAATGGGGAACTCTTGTCCCTTTATAAGGCATGACGAAAGCGATGCGCCTCCCCACTTGCCCGTTGAGAATCACTTACTTCCCAAGCGCCATGATTGATGGTGTGGTGGGATTACCCATACCCGTATTGATGAGAATCCCGTGATAAGGGGACAAAATCTCTGCTTTGACAAGACGTATCAAGGAAACCGCCTCACAATATGCGTTGTGGCTGGTTCTGGGAAAACGGTTCGAATAATGACCCGACCGTAATGACATATCACATCATCTAAAAAGTTGTCAGCTAAAATATCGTTCTCTCTACGGTGGTATGTGAAGATCATTTTGCAGATCCGGACATGGTTTACGTGTCCGATGATTACCTTAGAGTATTCGGAGAAGGAACCCGCCTTGCAATGCCGAAGACAAGACTGCGTGCCGCACTCATCGTCATTGAAGCCCGGTTCAGGGGCTACTGAGGGAGTCCTAGATTAGGGGGTATCCGGACTGCCAGACTATATACTTTGTCCGGACTATTGAAGCGTGAAGATACAAGACTCAAGACTCGGTTGCGTGTCTGGATGGGACTCTCCTTTGCGTGGAAGACAAGCTTGGCGATCCGGATATTGTATTTCCTTCCTTGTAACCGACTCCGTGTAAACCCTAGCCCTCTCCGGTGTCTATATAAATCGGAGAGGTTGGTCCTTAGAAGGCCGATCGCAATTACAATCATAATCATCATAGGCTAGTTTCTAGGGTTTAGCCTCTACGATATCGTGGTAGATCTACTCTAGTACTACTCATATCGTCAATATTAATCAAGCAGGAAGTAGGGTCTTACCTCCATCGAGAGGGCCCGAACCTGGGTAAACATTGTGTCCCTTGCTTCCTGTTACCATCAGCCTAAGACGCATAGATCGGGACCCCCTACCCGAGACCGCCGGTTTTGACACCGACACTCATCGGCGTCCGAGGTCTTGCCTACTCCCGCTTCTAAAGCCCGACAACCTTCTCCTTTCCCCACACATGATAAGCCATCCCTTGGCATATGTCGAGGAAATAACACGACATTTGGCAGCCACCGTGGGGCTAAGTGCACCGTTGGCCGAAGACACGTTCTGGACGGGAACCCTCTTCCTTCCCTGTGAGCGCAGCCAGCCCGGCGCATCGGATGGCGCTTGCGCCGACATGCTGCCCAGCATGGAGGCCGCCTGCGCTGCAAGCTCCCTTGTCGATCTCCTCGGTGGGATCCTCCTCGTCGACGAGCCCACACCTGACGCGGGATTGGCCAGCTCCGAGAGCTGCCTTGTTGACCTCCTTGGCATGCTCCAGATTGCCAACGAGCTCGCTTTCGACTTGGAGTCCGTCAGCTCATCCGACCCACCTGTTGAGATGCTCATCGACTCCGACGCGGCAAACGCTGATGTCTACCCCGACCACATGGAGATCGTCGATGACCCGCTCCCTTCCACGGACAACAACACCAGTGCTAGTACCGTCACAGAGTTGCTAGTCATTTGCCAGGAGGGAACCTCTGCCGGGGCCGGCTGGGACCCATTGCAGGCAACACTGCGGGCCCTATCCGCTCTGGTCGAGGTACGCACGGATGGTGCCACAGTGGAAACACTCCGCGTCTTGCTCCCCGACAGCGCCAACAAGTTGTCCGCCATGAGGCGCCTCACTGAGGCCTACTAGCACGAGATCGACCGTGTTGTGGGCAGCACGCGGGCTACTGGCGAGCCCAGCCGACTGGGCGCAGTCCGGAAACGCGGAGCGGCCATCGCCGGCATGCTGGGAGCCGACCGCCCAGTGTACGCCACTCCAATGGAGAACCTGCACGCCGCCCAGGCAGCGGCAGACGAGCTTGACCACCTGGAGGGCGACGAGTGATGTCTACTACACAACCTTCTTCTTGTAGACGTTGTTGGGCCTCCAAGTGCAGAGGTTTGTAGGACAGTAGCAAATTTCCTTCAAGTGGATGACCTAAGGTTTATCAATCCGTGGGAGGTGTAGGATGAAGATGGTCTCTCTCAAACAACCCTGCAACCAAATAACAAAGAGTCTCTTGTGTCCCCAACACACCCAATACAATGGTAAAATGTATAGGTGGACTAGTTCGGTGAAGAGATGGTGATACAAGTGCAATAGTAGATACGGGTTTTTGTAATCTAAAATTAGAAAAAAGCATGGTAACAAGTAACAAAAGTAAGCAAAAACGGTATTGCAATGCTTCAAAACAAGGCCTAGGGTTCATACTTTCACTAGTGCAAGTTCTCTCCACAAGGATAACATAATTAGATCATATAACAATCCCTCAACATGCAACAAAGAGTCACTCCAAAGTCACTAATAGCGGAGAACAAATGAAGTGATCATTGTAGGGTACCAAACCACCTCAAAGTTATTCTTTCCAATCAATCCATTGGGCTATTCCTATAAGTGTCACAAACAACCCTAGAGTTTGTAGTAAAATAACACCTTAAGACACACATCAACCAAAACCCTAACATCACCTAGATACTCCAATGTCACCTCAAGTATCTGCGAGTATGATTATACGGCATGCATCACACAATCTCAAATTCATCTATTCAAACCAACACAAAGAACTTCAAAGAGTGCCCCAAAGTTTCTATCGGAGAGTCAAGACGAAAACGTATGCCAACCCCTATGCATAGATTCCCAAGGTCATGGAACCCGCGAGTTGATCACCAAAACATACATCAAGTGGATCAATAGAATACCCCATTGTCACCACGGGTATCCCACGCAAGACATACATCAAGTGTTCTCAAATCCTTAAAGACTCAATCCGATAAGACACCTTCAAAGCGAAAACTCAATCCATTACAAGAATATAGAGGGGGACAAACATCATAAGATCCAAAGATCGTGCCGAATCAAGAACACGAGAGAGAGCTCAAACACATAGCTACTGGTACACACCCTCAGCCCCGAGGGTGAACTACTCCCTCCTCATCATGGAGAGCACCAGGATGATGAAGATGGCCATCGATGATGGACCCCCTTCCGGCAGGTGCCGGAACAGGGTCCCAATTCGTTTTTGGTGGCTACAGAGGCTTGCGGCGGCGGAACTCCCAATCTAGGGTTATTTCTGGGGGTTTCTATATTTATAGGAGAGGATGGCATCGAGAACAAGTCAGGGCCCCACAGAGATTCCACGAGGCACAGGGGCGCACCCAGGGGGGTTGGGGTGCCCTCCACTCTTGTGGGCCCCATGGGACGCCCCTCTGATAACTTTTCATTCCAGTATTTTTTATATTTTCCAAAAAATCTCTGTTGATTTTCAGCGCATTCTGAGAACTTTTATTTCTGCACAAAAACAACACCATGGTAGTTCTACTGAAAAGTGCGTTAGTCCGGGTTAGTTCTAACCAAATCATACCAAAATCATGTAGAAATATTGTAAACATGGCATGAATACATCAAAAATTATAGATACGTTGGAGACGTATCAACGAGCATCGCTACATGATGGAGCACCTCTAGCAGCTCCTCGACATGGTCGCCGTGCATCAGGAAGCCGGCCACCGCGTGGTGGAACCCGGCATGCAAGACGAGAGACGTCTCCCTCGCCGTGAGCACGGAGCAACCTTCCGGACCACAATAGGCGGGACCCACGGTCGGAGAGACCCAGAGCCTGCTCCCAACCACAGTCAGTGCACCCATATCACGATCAAGCGCGATTGAGACAACCGCCCACGAGCAGCGGAACGGCGGGACGACCGTCCGCCTCCTGCGTGCAGGGAGAGGCGCGCCTCTCCGCTGCTTGTTGAGCACCCGACTCTCGGAGGCCGGCTGGGCCCCCGTGAAGGAGTCGGAGAGAACGACGCCCGCCTCCGGATCGACCGACTCGCTCGGTGCCTGGCGGTAGAGGAAGAAGATGCAATCGGTCCGCCTTGTTTTGGCTCCCGCATACGTGATGATCCCTTACCCAAAGGGTTCTTGCTCCCACGAGACACTCCCAAGTACAACGGCTCCGTGAAGCCGGAGGACTGGCTGGTCGACTACTCCACAGCCGTCAACATAGCAAACGACAACAAGCGTGTTGCTGTGAAGTATGTTCCGCTCATGCTCTAGGGCATGACCCTGACATGGCTGAACAGCCTCAAGCCGTACAACGTCAACAACTGGCTGGACTTCGCCGAAGTCTTCATCTGCAACTTCACCAGCACCTACAAGCGGCCGCCCAAGCTTCGCCAACTCTCCACGCGTGTTCAAGGCCCGATCGATTCCACCCGCGACTACCTGACACACTGGGCCGAGTTGCGCAACTCTTGCGAAGGGGTGCACGAGGTGCAGGCCATAGAACACTTCACCGCTGGATGCGGAGAAGGCACTCTACTCAAGCACAAGTTCCTCTGCGACGAGCCGGCCACTCTAGATGAACTGCTGATCATAGCGGGAAAGTACGCCACGGCCGACTCCTCAATGAAGTCAGAACTCCGAGTGGACGCGTCCGCGAAGGTGCTCCCTCCGGCTCCCCGAACGCCGGCTGTTGACACCAACCGGCGCCAGCCGAACGTCAACAAGCACAAGGCCCAGCAGCCGGCTTCTAACACCCGGCAGGTAGCAGTAGTCGATGATCAGCAGCCGACTGGACAACTCGCCCCCAAGCGTCAGTACAGTGGCAAGGGAACATGGCAGCCCGCCTTCTCATTGGAGCAGGCTCTCGACGCCCTGTGCAAGTTCCATAGCGGCGCGAAGCCATCCAACCACACCACTCGAAAGTTCAACTGGCTTGCTCGGATCGCCAAGGGTGAGGCCCTCCCGCCTCCCCCACCAGCCGGCCCGACAGCTTCAGCCGCTCAGAAGCCGACAGCGCGACCTGTCGGCATGCTCCAAGATAAGTTCCCCGACAAACATGCCGCCTACATCGTCTTCACAAGCGAAGCCGGCGACAACCACAACAGACGGCACCAGCACCATGAGGTGAACGCTGTCAGATCAGAGGTTCCCACTCGTATGCACTAGTCCGAGAGGCCCATCACCTGGAGCCAAGCTGACCACCCGACTGTGATGCCCTCACCGGGTGCATACGCCTTGGTGCTAGAAGCAACCTTCGCCACAGAGAGGCGGACTTGCCATTTCGGCCGAGTTCTGATAGATAGCGACAGTAGCATCAACATGTTGTACCGCGAGACCATGGAGCGGTTCGGCATCAAGGCCAAGCAGCTTCAGCCTAGCCAAACTGTCTTCCACAATATAGTTCCTGGCCTTTCCTGCTCTCCAATCGGCAAGATCAAGATCAACGTCCTGTTCAGCGACAGGTACCACTTCTGCCATGAACCAATCTGGTTCGAGGTGGTCGACCTAGACAGTCCCCACCATGTGCTCTTGGGCCACCCTGCACTGGACAAGCTCATGATGGTCCCACACTATGCCTACCTGAAGGCCAAGATGCCGGGCACCAAGGGCATCATCACTATTGCCGACGACTACCAGAAGTTGATCGATTGTGCTGGCGCCTGCAGCCGGCTGGCCGAGTCCCTCGTCATCGCTCAAGAGAAACGTCTCCTTGACCGGATGGTAGCCATGGCCAGCGAGAAGCCGACCATGCAACTGATACCAAGGAGACGGAAGCAGGGGCCTCCTTCCAGCCGGCCAAATAGACCAAGCAGATCCCCCTGGACCCTACACACCTGGAGAGGTTTGCTGTCGCAGGAACTGGCCTCGACAGCAAATAGGAGGCGAGCTCATCGATTTCCTCCATGAGAATCGAGACATCTTTGCATGGTCCCCAAAAGACATGCTGGGGTCTCGATGGATTTCGCCGAGCACAAACTGCATGTGAGGCCGGATGCCAAGCCGGCTAAGCAACCCCTCCGCTGTCTATCAGAAGAGAAGAGAAGGATTGTTGGTGAACAAATCACCCGGCTTCTGGCAAACGGCTTCATCATGGAAGTTTTCTACCTGAACTGGCTTGCCAACCCAGTCCTCGTCCTGAAGAAGAAGAACAGGTGGCGCATGTGCATTGACTACACAAGCCTCAATAAAGCCTGCCCCAAAGATCCGTTTGCTCTGCCTCGGATAGATCAAGTGATTGATTCCACAACCGGATGCGAGCTTCTGTCTTTCCTTGACGCCTACTCCGGCTACCTGGACCCGACTAATCGCCTGAAGACCACCTTTATCACACCGTTTGGCGCTTTCTTCTACATCACCATGACGTTCGGCTTGAGAAATGCCGGCGCCATCTTCTAGTGATGTATGTAGAAGTGCTTGTTAAAGCAACTCAGATGCAATGCCCATGTCTATGTGGACGACATAGTGGTGAAGACGGAGAAGCACGGTACCCTGATGGAAGACCTCAAGGAGACCTTTGAGAACCTGTGCCGCATTCAAATCAAGCTCAACCCAGAGAAGTGTGTCATTGGTGTACCAGACGACCAACTCCTTGGCTTCCTTGACTCAGAACACAGCATCGAGTGCAACCCCGTGAAGATCAAGGCCATTGAGCAGATGGAGAGACCCACCAAGTTGTGTGACGTCCAAAATTTCATCGGGTGCCTGGCATCCCTTAGCCGCTTCAACAGTCGGCTGGGCGAGAAGGCACTTCCCCTATACCAGCTCATGAAGAAAACCACTTGTTTTGGGTGGAACGACCAGGCGGATGTCGCCTTCCTCCAGCTCAAGCCCATGATGTCTATGCCGCCTATCCTGGTGGCTCCGACTGCTAAAGAGCCCATGCTCCTCTACATCGCCGCCACCAACCGAGTCATCAGCACGGTGATCATCATCGAGCATCCATAAGAAGGCAAGGTACAAGCGGTCTAGAGGCCGGTGTACTACCTGAGCGAGGTCTTGTCCGCCTCCAAGCAGAACTACCCCCATTATCAGAAGATGTGCTATAGTGTGTACTTTGCCGCCAAGAAGCTGAAGCAACATTTCCAAGAGCACTCCGTCAGGGTTGTCTACACCGCCCCCCTCGACGACATCATGGGCAACAGGGACGCTTCAGGCCAGGTGGCCAAGTGGGCCATCGAGCTGGCTCCCCACACCATCCTCTACTAGCCCCGCACCACCATCAAGTCCCAAGCACTGGTCTGACTTCCTCATCAACTGGGCCGAGTCCTAGTACCTGCCGCTAGCGCCGGATTCTACACATTGGCGAATGCACTTTGATGGCTCCAAGATGCGCACTGGCCTGTGAGACGGCATCGTCCTCACCTCTCCCAAAGGCGATAAACTGAAGTACACGCTGCAGATCCACCTCACCGCCTCCAACAACGTAGCCGAATAAGAGGCGATCATATTTGGGCTCCGACTGGACAAAGAAATCGGCATCCGCCGCATCCTCTACTACGGCGACTCGGACTTGGTGGTACAGCAGTCGTCCGGCGATTGGGACGCCAAGAACACCAACATGGCAAGCTACCACTTCCTCGTCCAGCAAATAAGCGGGCACTTTGATGGATGCGAGTTCCTTCACATACCCCGAGCTGACAACGACGCAATGGACAACCTCGCCCGCATGTCTCCACCAGGCAGCCCATACCAGCTGGAGTCTCCCTCGAGTGCCTGCACAAGCCGTCTATCAAGCCCTCACTAGAGTCCAACTCCATCTTCATGCTAGCTGACCCAGAGCAGTCGGATCCGGCTTGGGGACTTCAGCAGCCGACCCGGGGACTTCACCAGACAGCCCGGGGGCTGCAGCACCAGCACTTGGCCCAGAAGCCCCGGTAGGCGGACCGAGGGATGCTATAGTCAGCCCGGGGACTTCATCGGCACCATCAGGAGCGGCCGGCTCTAGCCCGCCGCCTCCCACAACCCGGCCACCCTCATGCCGGTGGCCGTCTTCATAGTGGTGGAGGCCCCACGTTGGGCGCAGCCCATCCGCGACTACCTGGTGAGCGGCATGCTACGAGCCGACAAAGTGCTAGCCTGACAGATCCAGCGCAGAGCAGGTGCCTACACCATCGTCAACCAAGAGCTCGCCAGGCGGAGTGTGACCGATGATTATCTTTGTTGCGTGGAGCCGGAGAAGGGCATGGAAATCCTCAGGGATATCCATCAAGGCAAATGTGGCCACCATGCCGCCTCCAGGTCCCTCGTAGCCAAAGCTTTCAACCATGGTTTTTCTGGCTGACTGCTTTGGACGCCGCCAAAGAGTTGGTCAAGAAATGCAAAGGGTGCCAGAAGTTCAGCTCCAAGCAACACCAGTCGGTGTCCGCCCTCAAGACCATCCCCATCACCTGGCCACTTGCCATATGGGGTTTGGATATGGTGGGTCCTTTCAAGACAGCACGCAACAGCATGACTCATTTGCTGGTTGCCATGGAAAAATTCACCAATTGGATAGAAGCTAAGCCAACCAAGAAGATGAATGGTCCGAGTGCTGGCACATTCATCGCTGACATCACCATCCGATATAGCGTTCCCCACAGCATCATCACCAGCAACGGAACCAACTTCACCAAAGGCGCCTTGGCTCATTTCTGCGCAAATTAGGGCATCCGATTGGACTTAGCGTCCATGGCCCATCCGCAGTCAAACGACTAGGTGGAACGAGGAAACGACGTCATCTTGTCCGGCATCAAGGCCTGCTTGATCGAGTCGCTGGAGTGATCGGCCGGCTGCTGGATCGACGAGCTGCCGACCATCCTCTGGACCCTTTGGACCACGCCCAACAGATCAACCGCCTTTACGCCCTTCTTCCTCGTGTACGTTGCCGAGGCTATCATCCCCATGGATATTGAGTTCGACTCACCTCGCGTCACCATGTACACGAAGGCGGAAGCAAAGGAGGCGCAAGAAGACGGCGTCGACCTGCTGGAAGAGGCTCGGTTACTAGCATGCAGCCGATCCGCCATCTACCAGCAAAGCATGCGCCTCTACCACAACAAGAAGGTCAAGCCATGTTCATTCCGTGAAGGCAACCTTGTGCTCCGCCTGATCCAGCGATCAGCCAGACAGCACACGCTCACATCACCTTGGGAAGGCCCCTTCATCATTAGCAAAACCCTGGGCAACAATTCGTACTATCTCATTGATGCCCAGAAGCCCAGGGCCCGCAAGCGATGCACAGTCGGTGATGAGACAGAGCGGCCATGGAACGCAAATCTACTCCACCCGTTTTACAATTGATTCAAGCGTATGTACCAAGCTAACTTTTGTACTAAGTGTCGTGGAATTGTCACGTCAGATGTCCTCGTGAAAGGACTTAGTTGTGGAACCATCGCAGCTAGGAAGCTTGAAGGGGTTAATCGGGACAAAGGACACAAGCGGGTTTATACTAGTTCGGCCCCTTACGGTGAAAGGCCTATGTCTAGTTGGGTTGATATTGATGTTTCGATGACCAGGGAGCGAGATACGCTATGCCCGGTTCTCGATGAGTTGTTTCTTACCCTAAGCCGCCAGCAGGTCATCCCCTTATATACACGGGTTGACGCCCTGTGGCCTACAGAGTCCCGACCGGCTTATAACAGTGTCCGGCTCGGTGACTAGTTAAAACTACCTTATGATACAAGTCATACTATTATGGCGGTTTACTACAATGGGCCTTAAGTCGCCTGCGGGCTTTTAAGCCCTCTATGAACCGCCATCTTCATGCTTTGGTCTTGGGCCTTCTCTCTGGTAGTCTTCTTCATGTAACCCGGCCAATCCTGGGCGGCTTACTCAAATAGTTATATCCCCAACATTAGGCCCCAGATTGATTTGACCCTGTTCATGTCAATCTTAAAATATCTCATGGAACTATCCTTAGTCCTTTGTCTTGCATGAAGATTTTAACCCGCCGTGACGTCATCATCTGGATCCGGGTTAAGTCTTCATGACGTCATCTTCAATAAAACTTATTTTTACTCCGTCATATGCTCCAACGGACCTTTGCCTTTACTGACCATCCCGAGAATCGAGGCATCGGGGCTGCTGGATAATGATGTTTTGGTCTCCTCGTTTCTTGCGCCATCTCGGTCAGTCTTCCTTTATAAATAGAGCGACCTAGGTCTTTCACTCCTCCTCCTCTCAGTCGTCCTCTTTCTCTTCTTCCTCTCGAGCTCCGCCGCTGCCGCCGTCGAACCCCTCGTCTTCATCGACTCGGGCCGCTGCATCAACCTGACTCTGACCAGAGATTGACGGCGAACCTCCGCAGCTCATATGCCTCCGTGAGTTCTTCTCCTTCCCTTTCTTAGATCTACATTGAGACTTTGTCGAGTTCGTCGGCGTTCATCACCGCCCGATGCAAACCCTCACTAGTTCTTACCCCCAATGCCCTGTTTAGATCGTAAAAATTACGTAGAACTGCTGTGGTACTTGTTTGTGTTAATCTTGCATAGAAATAGATCTCATTTCCCTTGTTTGGAAACCCTCTTCGAGTGTATGAACTTCTCTGCCCTGTTTTTAGGTCAAGAAAATTTCCTTTCACAGCAATATTTTGATCCTGATGAACAACTGTTATCTGTGAAACTTGTTTTTATCACCCGGAAAACTTCTTTTTGGTAAATGCCCTTAAACACAACTGTCAAGGTCTCCGGTTTAAATAAATGACACTGAACCTTAGTTGCTCCTTATGACCTGAAGAATTTTGAAATGTTCTTGATACTCGTAGCGGCTTAAATATTGTTGCGCATTCATCCTTATATCACTAGGCCCTCCTTAAGACGCCACTTTGAATAATTAGGATTTTCCTCCCTGGTTAAAATTGAACCGGATCTTCTTATTTTATCATAGGCCAACTATTGTCATGGCTCCTAAGGCGGCCAAGGCCCCTGTAACCTGCAATTGGGTCCCATCCACAGTTAGCAAGAGTAAACTGGCTGAGTTCATGAAATCTGGCCACCTGCCAAAAAAGGAGGTCATGTCTTATCGTGTCCCTCACCCGTCTGAAGAAAAGCCTCATCCCAAAGAAGGGGAGGTGATAGTTTTTACGGATCACATGAGCCGGGGATTTGCTCCTCCCGGTTCAAAATTCTTCAGGGAGGTTTTGAATTTCTTTGATCTTAGACCTCAAGACATCGGACCCAACTCCGTGTCAAATATTTGCAATTTCCAAGTCTTCTGCGAGGTGTACCTGGGAGAAGAACCAAGTATGCTATTTTTCAGGGAACTTTTCTACATGAACCGGCAAAATGAACGTGCCAACGGGCCAAGTCTTGAGCTTGGCGGCATCTCAATCCAGCGACCGAGAGATTGCCTTTTCCCTTACGCTGAGTTGCCGAGTCACCCAAAATCATGGAACCAAATGTGGTTCTACTGTCAGGACACTTCCCCGGCTGATGAGAAGCCTCTGCCCGGCTTTCGCGCCCTGTGCCTTGAATCCAACCATCCGTTACCAGACAAACTGACGGCCGTTGAACGTCTGCCTCTAAACCCTACCATCAAGAAGATCAAAGCTCTCTTGGGAAATGGCTTAAACAGCGTCGATCTGGTCCGAGTCTGGGTCACCTGGCGAGTACTTCCATTAAGCCGCCGTTCCGGCTTAATGTGTACCTATACAGGCGAAAAAGATGATTCGTTACGCCATAGTCCTGACGACTTACCAGAGGATGTGGTGGAGGCTACGACTCAGTCACTACTGAAGGAGGGCACTGTGATGAGTAACACCTTCAGCTTACTTCCCTTTTGCAAGAAGAACCCAGCCCCTGCAGTAAGTTATCAATCTTAACAAATACTCTTGCTATTTTTACCTTCTTTGGTACTCATAACTCCTTATCTTTTCCCACAAGCCGATGATAACTTCTAGAAGGCCAAATATGATCATGAAGCAACAATAGCTTGAGAACCGGAGGCAGACCCGGAACAACAAGGATGCGGAACCCTCCTCCGGCTTACCTGACGTATCCAGGAAGCGTCGGACTGAGGTTAACTCTGATTTACGTTCCGTTTTACCTTTAGCGGGCTTAATTCGTCAACCTCTTAATTCGTCTGACTCCAATTATCAGGATACCTCTCCTTCTTCCAGTGAATCCATGCAGTCAAACATGCCGGCTTTCAAAACTGCTCCCGGGTAATGTAACCTTATGTACCTTGAATTTTACTTTACCCATGCTTGCGTATTCATCCTTCTGCCTTTGTTAATAGCATGCAAGTAAAACCCAGCAAGAGGGCGAAGAAGAATAAGCCGTCCCAAGACCCAATTATAACTGAACCAGTGATGAATGCATCTGCTCCAGATAGCTCTGCCCACCAGCCGCCACCTGATCCGGCTTCTGACATTCCAGTGCCAACTTCTGATCCGCCTACTGAAGATACTCGCGACACAAATGACCCGGAGATTCCTAGCCCGGTCAAGACAAATGAACCGGAAGTGGAGATTGTGAGGTCTCAGTTTGTTGAACCAGGGCGGCCTACCGTCCTTGCCAAATGCTCCGCGAAGGAAGAACTTGCCGAACACCGAAAAGCCAAGCAGGACATTACTGATTACACTCACTTAAGCATTGGTGATATAGTCTCGGGCTATCTGAATCAACTGCATAATAGCCCTGACCTGGAAATTGACATGGTAAAACAAATACAGCACAAATCTGAGGTATAACTTATACTTTTTACCTAATTATTACATACTATACCAGCCCCCAAGTCTATCGCTTATGAATAAATATGCTATAGACTTAGAAATCTTCTTTACTTATTAATTAAACCGGTTCAAAGAGAACATATTTAACCCAGTTATAACATGATAGTTGTAAATTTGCAATATACATTAGTCCCCAAGTGTCAAGTATCTTTACTTGTAAAGTGCTTGAGACTTAATATGTGTGACCTGGTAGGATAGGTTTAAAATTCTTCAGCATACATTAGCCCCCAAGTGACAAGTATCTTTACTTGTAAGGTGCTTGGGACTTGAATGTTACCTTATTGTAATCCTTACCATAACCTGGTGTCAATGTAGGCTGCCATAAGTTAGTTTGAATCGGAGATCGCTGTCCTGAAGAGCCGTCTGAAAACTCAAGAACTTGAGATGCAGAAGGCTAACTCCAAATTTGAATTCAGCGTCTCTGAAAATGAGAAGCTAAAGAAGAATTTTGAGTCGGAGAAGAAAACTTGGGCTGATGAGAAGGCTTCCCTGGTGACTCGGGCCGAAACAGCAGAAGGATCCCTTGCAGAAGCAACAACCGAGTTGTCTAACTTAAAATAGCAGATATCTCAAATGGTCTTGGCTATCTTTGGTAAGTTATCGTGCAAAACTTCCAACCTTGTAACCTTACAATGACTATGGTAATAATTACATACAGGCCCCAGGAGTATCAACCAAAAGCAAAACATGCTGATCAAGCTTAAAGCAGTTTACACCTTATTGGAACAGCTATACTCCGGGTCACAACGTGCCTTGGCCGTTGTAGCTTTATCAACTCCACATCCCTGCCTTCTGCAAGACGTATTGAAGAGCCTCGCTTTTCTTCCCCAGCGGATCCAAGACTTTAGGCGGGCGTCCTCAAGAGCCGGAGCCGTAGCCGCATTGAGCCGGGCTAAAGCATGGCTCCCAGAACTAGACCCGGCCAACCTTGCCCTTGGATACCCAAGTCTAAAGGAGGATGGCACTGCATTTGACAACCATGACTTCACCGCCTGCGTCAAAGCCATACGTCCTGTGGCAACCCTTATTGGAAATGATACTGACCTTAGCAAGTATGCGCCGGCTTACGACAGTGAGAACCGGAGAATTCCAAACACTCCATATGATCAAATCAGCCTGATCCCTCCGATTTGTAAGCATAATTTTGCCCCTTAAGTGGATCCAACTGGTTTAATAGATGATGAAACTGAGTTTGAAGCCTTGAGCGGCATTGACTGGGCCTCATCAACTTTCCAGGACAAAACAGCCGACAGAGAAGCGGAGAAGGATAACCCGGAGGCTTCAAGCCCGCCGAAGGAGTAAATCGCCAGATGCTTTGCAAAAAACAATGCTTCATTTATTCAGACTCGGGGAGTCCTGTAATAGGGTAGAAAAACCTCTCAACTTTGTCATGCCTTCGCGCATGTTTATGGCGCTTAATACTTTCATAAGCCGCCATTGCTATATACCTCTAGCTTATGTTGACCGTTTGCCTCCCTGATGTTAAATTTCCTTGTCTTATCCTACACATAAAACAAACAAAACTCCCTTGGCGATTTATCACACCGGGTGTCACATAAGGTATTTGTAACACGAAAATGAACCAAAGGCACCCTACACATGCTAGTTTACAACTATATTGTTGCTAAGCATAAACATAATAGCATGCCTGCAATCCCTTGATAACCTTTCCTGCTTATTTGATGCTCACCTGGTACTTAACAACCTGGTGTGACCAATATTAAACCGGAAAGACAAAAAACATCTCATAATGTTTTCCCGAAGTCTCAAGATAGTCAAAATAATTGACAGGCTTCTGATTCAAATGCGATCAGTAAACCATTCCAAAGGGGTTAAGCTAAGATTCGGATACGATCGTATAGCCCCCAGTGGCTTGGCGATGCCGATCAAGTGGGTATCGACAGCTATGTTCTCTTTGGTTCGAATACGACCTATGTTTGAACAGGAAGCCCCCAAGGGACCATAAGATTTGTTTAATGACGCTGATTCGTATACGATCCACATCAGACCCAAAGGGGTTAAGCTATGATTCAAATATGATCAAGAAGCCCCCAAGTGGGTTTGGCAGTATGCCGATCAAGCGGGTTTCGGCAGCTATGTTCTCTTTGGTTCGGATACGACCTATGTTTGAACAGGAAGCCCCCAAGTGATCATGACTAGATTCAGATATGATCATATGCCGGTCCAAAGGGAAAGCCAGATTCAGATATGATCCGCTCCCTGTTGGTTGTTTCCACCATCTGACAAAAAGACATATAAACTTCTCACGGTGAAAAAAGGACAGAGGTCCTACTTTATTACTTTATATAATATGTACATTGTCAAAAAATATATACATCTTACGAGCCGATGGCTTAAGTATAGTAAGGCCGAGGATGGGCTATATTCCACGGCCGACGGGTCTCTTCCTCCGACTTACGTGAATCTTTGTATTCTCGAATATCAATGAGGTAGTATGACCCGTTGTTCAGATTCTTGATGACCACAAAGGGTCCTTCCCAAGGAGGGGATAGCTTGTGCATATTGGATTGATCCTGGATGAGCCGGAGCACTAAGTCGCCTTCCTGAAATGTTCTGCTTCTGACCCGGCGGCTGTGATAGCGACGAATGTCTTGCTGGTAAATCGCTGAGTGGGCTATTGCCAAGTCTCGCTCCTCATCCAGCAAGTCAAGTGCCTCCTATCAAGCTTTTTCATTATCAGCCCCAACGTAAGCCGCCACCCGGGGTGAATCGTGCCGGATATCACTTGGCAGAACTGCCTCTGCTCCATAAACCATGAAAAAGGGTGTATAACCCGTGGATCTGTTAGGCGTAGTGTTGAGATGCTCCACAGCATAGAGGGTAATTCTTCCACCCAACAACCCGGAGTCCGTTGTAAGGGGACCAAGAGCCGTGGTTTGATACCCATTAAAATTTCCTGATTAGCTCTTTTTGCTTGACCATTGGATTGAGAATGAGCAACAGTCGAAACGTCAAGCCGGATATGCTCTCGTTGATAGAACTCTTCCATTTCACCCTTGGAGAGATTAGTGCCATTATCAGTTATGATTCTATGTGGAAAACCAAAACGAAAGATCACCTTTTTGATGAACTGAACCGCCGTGGCCGCATCACACTGACTGACCGGCTCCGCTTCAATCCACTTTGTAAATTTATCCACTGCCACCAGGAGGTGTGTCTTCTTGTCCTTAGACCATTTGAAGGGTCCCACCATGTCAAGCCCCCAGACTACAAACGGCCAAGTAATTGGAATCATCCTCAATTCTTGAGCTGGCACATGAGCTCGTCATGATAATTTTTGACATCCATCACATTTGCTAACAAGGTCCTCCGCATCAGCATGAGTCATCAACCAATAAAAACCATGACGGAAGGCCTTGGCCACCAGAGACTTTGAGCCGGCATGATGACCACAATCTCCTTCATGGATCTCTCGAAGTATCTCTTGACCCTCTGTAGGTGACACGCAACGCTGGAACGCCCCTGTGACACTAAGGTGATGTAACTCGCCATTAACAATTGTCATGGATTTGGACCGCCTGACAATTTGTCTTGCCAAGATCTCATCCTCAGGCAGCTCTCCCTGGGTCATATAAGCCAAGTATAGCAATGTCCAATCCGGGATGACATGAAGTGCGGCCACCAACTGTGCCTCCGGATCTGGCACTACAAGCTCTTCCTCTGTAGGTACCTTGACAGAAGGATTATGCAGAACATCAAGAAAGGTGTTAGGCGGTACCGTCTTACGCTGAGAGCCCAGCCGGCTTAACGCATCAGCCGCCTCATTCTTCCTTCTATCAATGTGCTCCACCTGATATCCTTTGAAGTACCCAACTACAGCATCTACTTCACGACGATAAGCCGCCATAAGAGGATCCTTAGAATCCCACATGCCTAAGACCTATTGAGCCACGAGGTCTGAGTCGCCCAAACACCTTACCCAGCTTAAATTCATCTCCTTAGCTATCCGGAGACCATGGAGCAAGGCCTCGTATTTAGCTGCATTGTTAGTACAGGGAAACATGAGCCGGAGCACATAACGAAATTTATCATCTCGAGGGGAAGTTAAAACAACTCCAGCCCCTGATCCTTCTAACTGCCTGGACCCATCAAAGTGAATAGTCCAATATGTATTATCCGGCTTCTCCTCAGGTGCCTGCAACTCTGTCCAATCATTGATAAAGTCCACCAAGGCCTGAGACTTGATGGCAGTACGGGGCATATACTTCAAGCCATAAGGCCCAAGCTCAATAGCCCACTTGGCGATTCGTCCTGTGGCCTCCCTATTCTGAATGATGTCTCCCAAAGGAGCTGAACTTACCACCGTTATATGATGACTTTGGAAGTATTGCTTCAGCTTTTGGTTTACCATGAACGCACCATAAACAAGCTTCTGCCAATGTGGATACCTTTGCTTAGACTCAATGAGCACCTCGCTGATGTAGTAAACCGGCCGTTGAACCGGATGCTCCTTGCCTGCCTCCTTGCGCTCCACCACGATGGCAACACTGACAGCCCACGAGTTAGCAGCCACATATAACAATAGCGGCTCTCTATCAATGGGAGCCGCAAGAACCGGTGGCTCAGACAACTGTCTCTTTAAATCTTCAAAGGCAGTGTTAGCAGCATCGCTCCAGACAAAAGTGTTTGTTTTCTTCATCATCTGATATAACGGCAAGGCCTTCTCCCCTAACTGGCTTATAAACCAGCTTAAAGCAGCAACACATCCCGCCAGGCACTGAACATCATTGATACACGCTGGCTTAGCCAGGGAGGTAATCGCCATGATCTTCTCCGGATTAGCTTCAATGCCTCTGTTTGATACTAGAAAACCCAAGAGCTTGCCTGCAGGTACACCAAACACACACTTGGCTGGGTTAAGCATCATCTTGTAAACCCGGAGATTGTCAAAGGTCTCTCTCAAGTCGGATATTAAGGTTTCCTTTTCTCTGGATTTCACCATGATGTCATCCACATAAGCATGAACATTACGCCCAATCTGATCGTGCAAACAGTTCTGCACACATCGCTGATAAGTCGCCTGGGCACTCTTGAGTCCAAACGGCATAGATACATAACAGAAGGCCACAAAAGGAGTGATGAAAGCTGTCTTCTCCTGGTCCTTTACTGCCATCTTGATCTGATGATAACCAGAGTAAGCATCCAAGAAGCTCAAACGTTCACAACCCGCCGTAGCATCAATGATTTGATCAATACGGGGAAGAGCAAAGCGGTCAGCCGGACAAGCCTTGTTTAAGTCCGTGTAATCCACACACATCCGCCAAGTTCTGTTCTTCTTGAGCACTAACACCGGGTTAGCCAACCATTCTGGATGAAAAACTTCAACAATAAACCCAGCCGCTAAGAGTCGGGCAACCTCCTCTCCAATAGCTTTCCGTCTCTCTTTGTTGAAACATCGGAGAAACTGCCAGACCGGCTTATACTTCAGATCAATATTGAGAGTGTGCTCAGCGAGTTCCCTCGATACACCCGGCATGTCAGAAGGTTTCCATGCAAAGATGTCCCGGTTCTCATGGATGAACTAGATGAGCGCGCTTTCCTATTTAGGATCCAAATTGGCACTGATACTGAACTTCTTAGAGGCATCTCCCGGGGTAAAGTCAATGAGCTTTGTCTCAGCGGCCAACTTAAACTTCAATGCCGGGTCATGCTCGGTAGTTGGTTTCTTGAGGGAGGTCATATCCGCCGGGTCAACATTGTCTTGATAGAATTTTAGCTCCTCCGCGGCACAAGCAGTCTCAGCATAAGCCGCGTCGCCTTCTTCACATTCCAAGGCCACCTTTCGACTTCCATGCATAGTGATGGTGCCCTTGTAACCCAGCATCTTGAGCTGTAAATAAACATAACACGGCCGTGCCATGAACTTAGCATAAGCCGGTCGCCCAAACAAAGCGTGATATGGACTCCTGATTTTGACCACCTCAAACGTCAACTTCTCAGCCCTGGAATCATACTCATCTCCAAAGGCCACCTCTAATTCGATCTTGCCAACTGGGTAAGCCGACTTGCCTGGAACCACCCCATGAAAAACAGTGTTGGACGTTCTCAGGTTCTTCTTAGTCAACCCCATGCGCTGGAAAGTATCATAATAGAGGATATTGATGCTGCTACCTCCATCCATGAGTACCTTAGTGAATTTATATCCACCAACCTGGGGTGCTACCACCAAGGCTAACTGACACGGATTATCAACTCGTGGAGGGTGATCCTCTCTGCTCCATATGATGGGTTGCTCTGACCACCTCAAATAACGAGGAACTGTCGGCTCAACCGAATTTACGGCCCTCTTAAGAACCTTCTGGTCACGTTTGCATAAGATAGTGGTAAACACAGGGTACTGCCCACCACTCAACTGTTTCGGATGAATCTGATAACCTGACTGCTGCTACTATTGTCCTCCCTGACCAGATTGTTGCTGATTATTTCCACCCGGCTGTCCCTGGAAACTGGAATTTGAACCACCAACCGGGCCATGAAAGCCGCCAGCCCCTGAACCACCGACCGATCCATGACCACCATCAAAGGTATTGGAATTTTTAAACGCCTTCATGATCGCGCAATCCTTGCACAGATGTGTAGCGGGGTGCTCCCCGGTGCCGTGTTTCGGGTAGGGCTCATTGAGTAGCTGCTCAAGAGATGGGCCTGACCCGGCGGATCGAGGCCACTTACCCTTACGTCTCTGATTGTTACCCTGTGTATTAGCGTTGGCTACAAGCTCCGGGTTGCCATCCGCCTTACGCTTATTGCCGCTTTGATTCCCCGGGTTGTGCTGTTGACCCTTTCCATTGTCGTTCCTTTTTCACTTCCCTGTCTTCTCATCATCAGATGCGGGATCCTTGGTACTATCAGAATCGGCATATTTAACTAAAGCCGCCATTAGTGTGCCCATATCCCTGCAGTCACGCTTAAGGCGCCTCAGGTTCTGCCTCAGCGGCACAAAGCTGCAATTTTTCTCCAACATGAGGACTACAGAGCGGCATCCATCTTATCAGATGAATGAATTATCTCCTTGACCCGGTGTACCCAATGGGTGGTGGATTCGCCTTCCCCCTGCTTACAATTCTTCAAGTCCACGATTGACATAGACTGCTTACATGTGTCCTTGAAGTTCTGGATGAAACGGGCTTTTAACTCCTCCCACGAACCAATCGAATTGGGTGGTAAACTCTTTAACCAACACCGGGCCGTTCCATCCAACATCATGGTGAAGCATTTAGCCATTGCCGTGTCACTGACTTCCAACAGCTCCATGGCCATCTCATAGCTCCCAATCCAGGCTCCAGGTTGTAAATCGGCCGTGTAATTTGGCACCTTTCGAGGTCCCTTGAAGTCCTTGGGCAGGTGCACATTACACAAAGCCAGTATCAAACAAGGAATACCACCGGTTCTGGTGGCTACTCCCATCTCAGTGGAATTCATTGGATACTCTGCAACATTCTGACGTGTCGCCTGTTGAGCCGCCAGCTGAGCCGCCCGCTCGTTCTCCTAACGTACTCGGTCCTGCACCAGGTTATAGCCACCATGATGGTCGCGGCGCTAGGCGTTGCTTGACAAAGCTTCAGACTCCATGTGCCTTCTGTAACTCGGACTCCGGTTCTGACGAGGCGGTGCTAACCAAGGCAGAGGAGTTGAATGAATCCTATCCCAGATGTAGGAATATGTCTCTTGCTGAGCCAGGGCCGTCTGGACAAGTTCCCTGATTCTCCGGGTCTCCACCGCTGTTGGATCATCACCATCCACTGGGAGAGCCGCCAGACGCGTTGATGCGGCGATTAAGTTCTCCATGGGGTTGGAAAAGTGACCCGGCGGTATCGGTACATAACGTGGCGGCGCCATGATCACATGAGGAGGCGGCATCTCTCGATGCCGAGCCGGTCCTCCTACTCCGGATGTCATAAGCTGATTGGCAGCTGGCGGGTTACTTGGGCCGGCTCCGGGTGTAGCGAACAGAACCCGAGGGTCGTAATTCAGAGGCAACCGGGATTGGGTCTTCTGGTGTCTCCTCCTCATTACCTCATTGGATGCGTTTAAGCTCATCGTGAGCTGATAAGCCTCTGACTGCAACCGTTGTGCCCGGGCATCAAGAGTCGCCCGCTCCGTAGCTAGTCTAGTATCCTCAGCTGCCAAGGCCTCCTTGGCCTGAGCTATCTCCTCACGTACCCGTGCCACCTCCGCGTCATACTCATCTTTGTTCCCAGGGATAACCGTGGCAGTTAATAGGGTCGTAAGTTTGTCCATGAGGTCTATCAGCACTTGAGCCGGTGGGCGCACAGGGCCTCCTGCCCCGGCCTCTCCTATCCCGGACGTAACTGCAGTAGCAGCTGTAGAGTTTTGACCGGGTTGAGTCCCAGCCATGAAGACTCCTGCTCAATTCGGCGACTCACAGGGGTCTGGAATACTGAAGCCATCGGAACAGCCACTGAGCGCACCATCTTGAACTTGATACAGAGAATCTGTTGAACCGGCGGACGAATCACCGTCCGAGTGGACGGCCGTCTCACCCACAAATTCAGGACTTTCGGAAAGCTCTTCTCCATGGACACAGCCCACAAAGACGCACTTCATGCCAGGTTGAGCCCAGGCGGGTTTCGCACGCTGAGCCGTCTCGACGAGGTCGGTGCAGTTTGTCCGGCTCAGGCCCCGGCTCGCCAATCTGGCCGATGAAGACGTGGATCCCTCCAAAGGGGACCCGGTACCCGTACTCAATTGAGCCGGCGTCGGGGCCCCAACCTTCGTCGTCGATGTAGATCTTGCCGCGACGACTCTTGGTCATCCGACCCACTACGTATCCCTTGAGCCCTTCGAGTTTGCCCTTCAAGAACTCAAATCCACCGTGCGCTGGCCCCATGGTGGGCGCCATCTGTCATGGAATTGTCACGTGAGATGTCCTCGTGAAAGGACTTAGTTGTGGAACCATCGCAGCTAGGAAGCTTGAAGGGGTTAATCGGGACAAAGGACACGAGAGGATTTATACTAGTTCGGCCCCTTATGGTGAAGGTAAGGCCTATGTCTAGTTGGGTTGATATTGATGTTTCGATGGCCAGGGAGCGAGATATGCTATGCCAGGTTCTCAATGAGTTGTTTCTTACCCTAAGCCGCCAGCAGGTCGTCCCCTTATATACACGGGTTGACGCCCTGTGGCCTATAGAGTCCCGGCCGGCTTATAACAGTGTTCGGCTCGGTGACTAGTTAAAACTACCTTATGATACAAGTCATACCATTATGGCGGTTTACTACAACGGGTCTTAAGCCGCCTGCGGGATTTTAAGCCCTCTATGAACCGCCATCTTCATGCTTTGGTCTTGGGCCTTCTCTCTGGTAGTCTTCTTCACGTAACCCGGCCCATCCTGGGCGGCTTACTCAAATAGTTATATCCCCAACACTAAGTAAACGACTTCAGGTTCCCGAGCTACACTTGGGGGCTACCTTTTTATCTATGAGATAAGCTTATGCCATGATTTGCGTTTTTTTCTATTTTCTGCCCCATCCGGGTTCCAGTCAGCCGGCCCGGGGGCTCGCCGCCTTGGCCTAATTTCGCACCAGCCGGAGCCAACTAGTAGTGTGCCAGCGCCAAAGCCCTCTCTTTGTTCCAAGTCATAGCTTGCAGCGTGGCTGTCCGACTGGCAAGAGCCAAAGGCCGGAAATGCAGTACACACGAAAACCGACTAAGGAAAGCGCCAACTTAGGCCTAGCCGACCACCCACCTCCCTCGCCCGGCTTCTCAGCAGCCGGCAGGCCGGCTTATCGCTCGATTAGCTATGCTCTACGCGGCTGAAGTAATTTGCCCGTTCTAAAATGACCAAGTCCCTAACCCAGCCACAGACCACAGAGCGGCTGTTCGGCTGGCAGGGAGACGGCCAGAGGAGTGCGACAAATAAAAAAGCCAAAGATAGAAAAGCAAATTCAAGCTAGAACCCGGGAACACATGCAATAATGTGGGGATTTAAGCTTTGTACATCGCCAAAGGCCCAAGGCCAGCATTCATCAAGTTTAAACATACACCCCCATTGGGTTGTACCGCGCATAATTAACATTGTTTTTCAAGCACAAAGACAGAAAAAACTTGAAAGAAGATAAATAGGTCGTCTAGGCAGACAACCCCTCGGGCTGAGGGGACTGGTTGGCGGTAGGCGTAGCTCCAGCTGGTGGGGCTTCCGGCTGCTGGGGCTCAGCTCAGCTGTCGGCGGCGGCTGACGAAGTCTATGCCAAGTCACTAGTCGGTGCTGGGTCGGGCTGAGTCTAGCTGGTCGCTCTGTCGTCTGGAGCAACGTAGTTGCCATCCTCGCCCTCGACGTCCTCGGGGCCTTCATCGCTGGAGGCGATCTCCTCCGCCGAGTCCTCCCTGTCCGATGGGTCCCGACCGAACCACGACGGGGGAATGATGGCGCCATCATCTGCCTGCTCCGGGAAGAAGACATCAACGTTGGAGCAATCAGCAAGGGCAGACGCCCAGATGGCGATGTTCTCACTCTCTGCCGCCAGCTCTGGCAGCACCTCCTGGTGGAAGGTCGCCAGCTACAACATGCGCATGCCAGGGTACTTGGCCCTGATGAACACCAGTGCCTTGGCGGCGCTAGCTGGCGCAGTAGAGATCTTCCAGGCATCGGGCTACTGGACCGCCACCTCCAGCCAGTCGGACGTCCGACAGGGAGTCCGCGGAATCAGACTACCCAGCCACAAGGCCCCAAGACAGGACACCCGGCGCACTGAAGCCGGCAGAGCAGGCAGCGCGTCGGCTCAAGCCGCATCCTGACGGCCGTAAGCTGCTCACCCATGGTCCAAGGCCAGTCCCAAGGAATCTCCTTGCCCTCACGCCGGCTCGCCTCGCGCTCAGCCTCGGTTGCCATGCAGACGGCAATGGAGTTGCCTGGGAGGAACTCTGGACAAAAGAAGACAGTGGCGTTAGAAGACGGCCCCCGATAGCAGTCGGCAGAGAGAAGTCGGAATAGAAGGAAAAAGGACACACCGTCGAGCATGTCCTCTATCACGGAGTAGCTTCCATCAAGGAGCTTCTCCCTCTCGACCCAGCCAACGCGCTCGGTCTCGAACTTGGCCTTGACTTCCACCTCCTCCGCCTCCAGCTTCTTGACCTGCTCCGTGTGCCGCACGGCCTGCTCTGCCAGCTCCTTCTCCACTCGGTCGTGCTCAGAGGCCGCCTGGTCGCGCTCCCATCTCACGACCAGGAGTTGGCCTTCAAGGTCGGCTACACGCTGGAACAGCTAGGGATTGACCGCTGCAAATAGAAAAACGAGCAGGCGACATCAACTATCTACTTCAACAAAAAGAAAAACAAGCTGCCGGATTAGATCCGGCCCGACCGCTCTGCAGTCGGCCCAAATCTCGGGAGCTACACCCAGTGGGTGCGCTGGCACGCCCCCACTGAAGGATGGAATACTTACTACGGCTGTGAGCTAGCTCGGAAGTCTGGGTGGCGAGCGTCTACTTCTGCGCATTGTACGCGGCCACCCGCATGTTGTGGAGGTCCTGCAATAGTTGCAAGCATTTCAACAAACGAACAAAGCACCTTGAAGTTCGAACCCGCATGCTCAGCAGCCGGCTCGGAACTCCGGTGCTACACCCAATGGGTGCGCTGGCGCGCCTCCACGGAAAACTATAAGACGAAGAAGTGAAAAGAAGATATACATAACCGGACAGCCAACCGCATCGCCAGCATGTCGTCCCTCACCTTCAAAATGGAGGCGTTTTGGGCGAGGACCACGATTTGAGGAGACGACGCTCCTGGCCCTGGCAACAGCCCTCCGCAAGCTTGAGGACACGGCATCCACCAGCCGTCCTGGCTCCGACGCTGCCCGTTCCGCGCGCCGGCGAGCGGGAGTGTGCACCACTAAGGCCCGACCCATCGTCTGTCCGGCGCCGGCTGGTGGAGCCTCCGGCTGGGTGGGCTCGCCGCCTCCTTGTCCTCTGGCAGTTGGCTCGTGCTGGACCCCAACCACCTTGGGAACGACGGTGTTGGGGACCATCGACTCTGGCGCCGACTGATCGGCCTCGGTTGCTCCAGGCGGCGTCTAGTTTTCCGTCGCCTCCACCTCTGGCCGGTCGAGGGGGATGATCTCCGGGACCCCGCCACCGACCAAATCCGCCATGCCCCTAGTGTCGGCCTTCGCCTGCACCTTGGTCGGGGCCTCCGCTAGGGCCTTCCTCGGTGCCTCGGCCTCCGCCGCAGCACGGGCCTTCGCCTGTGCCACCACCTCTGCCTGCGCATCGGCCGCGCCTTCTCCTTAGCCTCATGTGCCTCACGCGCCTCCCGCTTGTTCCTCTCTTGCGCCTCCCGGAGGGCAACAGCCGGATCCGGACGCCAATTGTCCACCGAGCCATCCACTAGTTCCATCGCTTAGGCAGACGAAGCCCGCGAGGTGGCATAGGCTGCCTTGTTCAACATAAATGCAAAGTTTAAGAAACACCCCAAGAAAGAAGAAAAGCGTAAGGCGCGCTTACACTACAAGAAATATGTCAACTAGTGACCTTCTGTCAGTGACCCTGGAAGAATTGGTCATAGATCTATGACCATTTCAGACCAATTGGTCAAAATTTGTTCGGGGGGCTCCAAACCCTAAACCATTGCGGCCATTTTGGTCAGGAAGGTCGTAATTTCCTTACACGAAATGGTCACAAAGCAAACAGTGCTAGTCCGCTGCCTTATTTCTAGTTGTTAATGACCAATATAGATGGTCATATCCTTGTACATTGTGGTGGGTTGTGATGACTAGGCGCCATCTCATCAGTTTTGCCTATGTGTCATGTCCATGTGGCAGTTTTTGCCCTAGGTTGTGAAGCAACCTATATTTATGTTATTCCAAAAATTTCCAAAAAATTCTCATAAATGTTTTGGATCATATCTTCATCAAATATGTCAAAAACATTCCTTGCCTAGTTCAAAAATAATTCAAAAATATTCATTTTCCTATTCTGTTCAGAGTAGCACTTTGTGAAGGAAGTACCACTTTGGCATGTCCAAATGGTATCCATTTTCTACAGTGCTTTCCTATGCCCAAATAACCATCCTGCACCAAATGCCAGCTTAATCCATTCATTATTTTGAGCCCAGCTTCAACATTTGTATTTATGTCCAGTGTGGTACTTTGTAAAGCAAGTACCACCAAGGCTCCTCCTTTTGAGGTGAAAATTTGTGAAGACGGTCTTCTTAGTAACTGATCATCCTTAGCCAAAAATCACGTCCATTAGCCATGTGCATACCCGTACCGCAAATCAAACACTTGGCTGCTTATTCATGTTTGAGAATCGATCGTACTCCTCGTGAGAATCTTATGTTGTGATTTTCTTCCTAGCACCTAACTGGGGAGTCCCCAACCCACTAGACATGCCTAGGCCGTGCAGACCACATGGCAATGCCATGGTCACGCGGTGAACACGCGGCGGGCATGCGAGCTTACACTCTCTAGAGTTGGGGCCCTCGGCTACCGTCCAAACATCGATGTCTCGCCATAAAACCATGTATTGCTGACTAAATAGTTACCTATTTACCTAGAAATGATTTTGGTAAAAAATAAATAGCAAACTATGAGGCAGCTGCAGTTCAAATTTAACCCGCTTCCAGCTGAATCGCCGACACTTTGTCTTTTTCACCAGAGGTGGATCAAAACTTTTTACACCCAACCATTTTGTCAATTGTGCATTAAACATGTCCTAGTATTTTATAAAATTGATTTGGTCCATTTTTGCAACAATTATTTGGTAGTTCCTTCACAAAAAAACCTCATTTCGGGCACTCGGAAAATGGAAAATGAATTTTCCGTGCAAAGAAAATGAAAACTCCCTTAGGCAACATTGTTTGGAATTCCAAGATGCACCCTTGTGCATAATATGAGATCATTTGAACAAACTATGCCATGAATGTTGCCATAAGATTGTTCATTTGGCTTGAAAGCCATGAATCTTCACACTTGATAGCTCATTTCCGAGAACATTTTTTTAAAATAATTACCGTATTACAAGTTTATTATTTTTCCTGGAAACTTGGTCACATATAATGACACAATGCGAAGGTTTTCCAATTTTTCGATTTTTTTTGAATTTTTTATGCTCGTTTCAAAATGCGGTCAAAACGGCGGGCTTGACCATTCCTAGCTAGTGGTTGAATCTTGGAAAACTTTTGGTGTTTCTATGATAAAATAGATACTAATGTAGCTAGAAATGATTTTTGTAAAAAATAAATAGCAAACTATGAGGCAGCTGCAGTTCAAATTTGACCCGCTTCCAACTGAATCGGCGACAATTTGTCTGTTTCACCAGAGGTGGATCAAAACTTTTTACACCAAACCATTTTTTCAATTGTGCATTAAACATGGCCTAGTATTTTGTAAAATTTATTTGGTCCATTTTTGCAACAATTATTTGGTAATTCCTTCACAAAAAAAACCTCATTTCGGGCACTCGGAAAATGGAAAATGAATTTTCCATGCAAAGAAAATGAAAACTCCCTTAGGCAACATTGTTTGGAATTCCAAGATGCACCCTTGTGCACAATATGAGATCATTTGAACAAACTATGCCATGAATGTGGCCATAAGATTGATCATTTGGCTTGAAAGCCATGAATCTTCAAACTTGATAGCTCATTTCCGAGAACACTTTTTTAAAATAATTACCGTATTACAAATTTATTATTTTTCCTGTAAACTTGGTCACATATAATGACACAATGCGAAGGTTTCACAATTTTTTATTTTTTTTTAATTTTTTATGCCCGTTTCAAAATACGGTCAAAACGGCGGGCTTGACCGTTCCTAGCTAGTGGTTGAATCTTGGAAAACTTTTGGTGTTTCTATGATAAAATAGATACTTATGTACGTAGAAATGATTTTTGTAAAAAAATAAATAGCAAACTATGAGGCAGCTACAGTTCAAATTTCACCCGCTTCCAACTGGATCAGCGGAAATTTGTCTTTTTTACCAGATGTGGATAAAATCTTTTGACACCCAACTATTTGGTCATTTGTGCATTAAATATGGCCTAATACTTTATAAAATTGATTTCATACAATTTTGCAATAAATGTATTGTAGGTCCTTCACAAAAAAACTCATTTTGGGAACCCAAAAAAGGGAAAATGTTTTTTTTTTTGCAAAAAACTCATTTCCGACGACACCTTTTTAAAGATATTTATCTTATTCCATGTTGTTATTTTTTTTGAAAACTTGTTCAAATTTTGGTGACACAATGAGAAGGTTTTCCATTTTTAGAATTTCTAAGATCATAAAGTAGCTTAAATGATTTTAACACATTATTTTAAGTCAACTACGACCAATTTAGATGGTCATAAAATCGTACTGCATTCTGATTGGTCTGTGGACATAACACACGGATCGTGCATCCAACACCGTCGGATGCTCGGGGATCCAACGGCTGTCCTCGACCCATCCACACCAACCCCGAAACCCTAGATATGTTCTCTGGGTAGGCTCCTTTCTTTCCCTCGCTAGCTCCACCGATCCAGATCCCTCCCCGCCTCCACTCCTCTCCCCGATCCAGATCCTTCCTCCGCCGCCCCGTCCTCCCCTTCCTTCCGCCGCCCACCTCTCCCCTCGCCTCCGCCACCCACCTCTCCCCTCGCACTCAGCCCCCAGCCGCTCCTGCTCCCTTTTCCCCATCGCCTCCGCCGCTCCCTTCCGCACTGCTCCCGCTCCCGCTCCCGCTCCCTTCAGCACCCGCAAGTTCATGAAGAACCGCCTGCTCGCCCGCAAGAAGTTTGTGCTCTTCCACCGCGGCCGCGCTAGGCTGGATCCAATGCGGACGCTACTGCTTCTTAGGAGGAGGAGGAGGAGGAGGCGCGGCGGGGATGGCGATTGCGGCCGGGTCGGCGACGAGCGGCGGCCCGATGAGTCCGCCAAGGTCTCCAAGGTTGATCTCGCCCCTTCCTCTTGTTCCTTAGCTCTATTGCATTTCATTGGTGATTCTGAAGCGCTCGTGTGCTTGTGCGTAGGCGCAGTTGAAGGAGAGGCTGGCCAAGGTGTACGAGGTGAAGGCGCAGTTGAAGGAGAGGCCGCCGCCGGTCTCTGGCTCCTCGTCGCGGCTAGCTCCGGCCACATTGGACGGCGGGTAGGAGCCCATCTTCCGCCGCTTCTCCATCCTCTGACGCGACTCCTAGGGCGCGGCTCCTCCCTCGCAGCAGCTCCTGGTCGGTCCGACTAGGGCACCACTCCGGCGAACGGCGCCCCACTCCGGCCGACGACCCAATCAGGTGAAGGACCCTCGTTTGTGCCCCCTCCCCTCCTAGTGCATTCACTGCTTGGATGGCATTCCTTGCTTTATTAGGGTTCATCTTTTTTGTGTGTGTGTGTGGTTTATTTAGGGTTCATCTTAACTGTACTATGTAAAAAGCAGTGCTTTAGTTTGTGGATTGTGTATACACTGGACAACACTAAATGATGTATATAAACATCGACATATATATCGCTGTCAAATAAATCAATGACATTATCAACCAGAGAGTTGTTGAGATATCCTGCAGCCTTGCTCATTTCCATCCACTACATATAAACATCTTTTGATATAACTATGAAGTTCTTCTGCCAACTGGGCTGATTATAGGAATACTTCACTTGATACTCAGCCTCTTTCTATAGGACATGCTTAGACCATCTGAGTCTTTTTTCTGCGTGCAGCACACATATGCTTGGATCATGATTTATGGGATTTTCTTTATCTCACATATTAGCCTGAGGGATTCACTATCTTTAGTGAGGCTATCAAGAATTCTTTTGTTTAAATGGTGGTGTTTGATCAAAACTTACATCGACTGCATCACACTCTAATGCCTCTTGGTTAGACCAGCCTGTAGAACGAACTAAGTATTGTATTTGCCTCTGGATGCTAGCATTGTATTTCCATAGAGGGAAAAAAATGATGGTTCTGTGTTAGATCTTTCATACTGGATCAATATTGGCTCACCAGAATATATACACTACACACTACCAGTAGGCTCGTCACTTCCAGTAGGCTCTGAGTGCCCGTCACTTCCAGTAGGCTCTCTGTCAACCAGCTCCAGCTCCATGTGGCAGCAAAATGGAGGCCATGGTTCAGCAGCACCAAGGTGCTTACTTATGATCACCACTTCCCTGCCCAAATATTTTCACTAGAACAACAAGCTAATGCAACAGATTGTTGCTAAAACTTATAATTCAGTTGCTATAGACGTGCATGGAAATAATTTTAACCTGTTGAGACTCTCATATCATGATTATTACCTGCATTTGCTCGGACTCGGTAAATATGATGGTCTGTTCGATCTTGTGAACGCAGGATGTTGTGGTGCTTGTTCAGGGAGTAGCTATTGTTCCCATGGTGCGGATGAGCCGAGCACCGGCAATGAGGGTGATAGATCTGGGAGCAGTGCCCTTCTCCTCAAGCTGCAGCCGCCGGCCTTGTCCTGCTTGAGGAGCGGCAGGGGTGCACCCAGCCACCAAGGTCAATCTCATCGCCGTCAAGGGATTCTTCAACCTAGACCTTGATGTCCACGGCGCCGTTGTCCAGCCATCCAAGGGAAAGGTGCTCCCCTCCCTCCCTCCCCCATCTATTTGATTCGATCCGATAGCTATGGACTTGGGTTCCTCACGCCTCTCTGTTTGCTATGTTTATTGATGCTCTGCAGGAGAACTCAACCCACTTGTTGCAGGGAAGGAGAGGAGGGTGACGCACGGCCATGGAGAGGAGCAGCAGAACCAACTCAAGGTCCTTTCTCCTCTCTTGTTTCTAAGTTAACTAAGCATAATCTGTTGTTTAATGCAAATTGTGTTATAAAAAATTGCGCAGAATGTGTTGCTTTTGATTGGTATTTGTTCAAAGACATTCAGCTATGTTGCGATGCTATCATTCTACTCCTAAGGCAAACACATAAGGATGTGCTAGTAATATAATTTTTCAAATCATATATTTGCTTGTCTGCTTTCCTCTTCTGTTTTGGTGGTTCGCTGGATTGCGATACTGTGAACAACCAGCGATGCTGTTGTTGTTCAAACCATATAGTTGTTCAAATCATATATTTGCTTAGCTGTGTTGCGATGCTATCATTCTACCCCTAGCATGAAACTATATGCTCAGGCATTTGTGATTTTGTGAACAACCAGTGATGCTGCTGCTATTGTACACCATAAATGTTGTGATTCTATGCACAACCAGTGATTCTGTGCACTATAATCTTTTCATTTCAGTGTACTCTGGACAGCAGTAGTATAGCACTTGCTGCTGTTGTTAAGCTTGCATCAGTACTGGTTGCAGTAGTTTCATGTAGGACAACAGTAGTATAGGACTTGCTGCTGCTGTTAAGTTTCTCTTTCTCTTCTCTCTGCTCTTCTCTTTGTCTACTGGAGTAAACTTTTCCAGTATACTCCTAGGAGTAAACATTCTTTCCTAGAGTAGGAATTGCTCTCTGCTCTTCTTTTTGTTTAACAACAGCAACAACAACAGTGCATATCAATTTATCATGCTGACAACAATAGTGCAAAGCCAATTTGGAACCTTTTGGGAATTCTGGACTTTTCTTGTAGGTGACATTCATTAATCTCACTTAGGTGAATCTGTAATTTTGTTAGAATGCAACCTTTTGGGAATTCTGGACTTTTCTTTTGTGGTCATATAATGATGTTAGATGTCTAACGATGTTAGATGTCTACTGGGGCAAGATGAATTGAATCCTGTTGTTTTCTTTTTGATGTACACACATGCAGATGATTGAAACTCATGAACAGCAAGCAACCATACTAGTTTCCCATGGTGGCTGCTGTTGTTTCTTGTCGGGTTCTGACTCGGTTTGGTTTGCTCATTTTGTATTAAGCTAGGATAAATGTCGGATTTAGGGTTCCGGCAGACCCTTGAGGTTCGAACACTGGGGTGCGCATGGAGGTTTCGCCTTCTACCTACCTGTTCCTCACCGAATTGCTAAGATCTAAACTACGAGAAGAACAACGCGAGAGACACAGGGTTTATACTGGTTCAGGCCACCATTGTGGTGTAATACCCTACTCCAGTGTGTGGTGTGGTGGATTGCCTTTTGGGCTGATGATGAACAATACAAGGAAGAACAGCCTCGCGAGGGTCTGTTCTTGCGGTGGTGTTGTCCCTTTGGAGGGGTTGATTCTAGCTGCCTATCTTATCTCCAGATTCCTATCCAGATCCCATCGACATGCCCAGCCAGATGCCTCTACCTTGTGGGTGGCTAGTCCTACTTATAGGCGAAGGCCCTGGGCCTCTTCCCAAATATTGAGCAGGAAGGGCGCCAACAATTGGCCAATTTGAAGGGGAACATCTAGTACACTTATCCTGACTAAAGTTGGTCCTCGCCTGTCAAAGGCTCTGGTGGTGAAGCCGATTTGGGCTCCACGGTGACCTCCATCCTGCCGTTGTACTGGTCTTGGTCTTGTTGCACCAAAATGGATGCCTTTGCTTGATGCCCTCGCCCGCGCTTGCTCCCCTTGCACCAAAGAGGAAAGAAGGACACTGCGCGGGCTAGCGCCCGGCTGGCGCCCTTGGTTGTCATGGCTTGCGTCATGGGCACCTCGCGAGGTACCACGCCTTGAACTCTCCGCATCCTCGTGAGCCAGCCTGACGAGGCCGTGCCTGAGGAAGCTCCTTGTCGTCCGCCCCGCGAGGCTTGGCCCCTCGCGAGGGTCTTGATCTTGTGTTGATGAAGATGGGCCATGCTGGGCCCCCTTTGAGCCACGCCGCAGGCCGCAGGCAGGCAAGTCTGGGACCCCCGTTCCCAGAATGCCGACAGTAGCCCCCGGGCCCAAGGCACGGCCGGACTTGGCCGAGCAGAGAGGCAAAAGGGCAAGTGCAAAGCGTCACAGGCCCTAACAGCCTGCGGCCTTGGGCGCCGCGTGGCGGTTGATTGGACGTGGGTGCCTCCACAACCGCGCGAGTTGATAAGGAGTGGCATCTGCCTCCTTTGCTCTCTCTAGTTGCTTCTCAGATCCCCTTTCTTGCGCCTCTCCTTCCTTCCTTTGAAATCTCCAGATCTACTCCACCCGCGTGCCCTAGCCTGACATGGCGCCTCACCAGGCCCCGGCCGGAGCTTGGTATTCGTCCGCCTTGGACTCGCCGAATGTGTCGGAGGCGAGCCTTGCCCGGGTGCACCAGATGGCGGCGGCGTAGGGCATAGACGGGGCGAAGGTGTTTAAGGCCGGCTCTGCCCTCCCTGAGGGCCAAGGGATCACCTTCTATCCGCTCTTCGTGAGCGCCATTGTCGCCGGTTTGGTGCCTCCCTTCTCTAAGTTCTTATTTTTTGTCCTCTGCCATTATAACCTTCAAGCTCTGCACCTCCACCCCAACTCCGTCCTCCTTCTGGCAATCTTCGCCTACTATTACGAGGCTCACGTGGGGGTGAAGCCCTCAGTGGCCCTGCTGCGCCACTACTTATTCCTCCAGACCTCTCGTGGTTCCGTCTCTGTGTGTGCGAGCTTCGTTGCGTACGGCAGCTCCATCGCCACTTAGAACCCCGGGAAAAGGATTGAGGGCTTCAGGAGCAAGTGGGTCTTGGTTGACGCTGGGCACGTCCACCCCCGACTGGTCTTACCCACGGTGCACCCCTCGAGCTCCGATGACTGGTCTCGAGTTGAGCTTGTGGATCCCCGCGCAAGGCTGGTGTTGAAGAAGATGGATGCGGATCTGAGGCCGGCTAGCATGGCGGCTGCGAAGCTGACTGGCGCCTCGCTGCTGAGGGAGTTCCTGGAGCATCAACTGGCTCCGCTTCGTTAGTACTCGCTTCCGATGTGGAGGCCCCACCCGAGCCCCGCGGTCCTGGCCGATGAGGATCTGGCCGCGTTCCTCCAGTCTTTGGTCGGGGGCGACGTGGCAAGGCTTGAGGGCGCTCCGATGCCCCTGTTCCTCCGCGAGGACTGGGAGCAGGTTGTGGGGTACATGCCCGTCTTCAACGGGGACGGGTCTGCGCCAGCGGAGGCTCCCAAGGACCTGGTGGACGTATCATCCGGCGACTCCAGCGAAGAGAGGGAGGAAGGGGAGAAGGAAAAGGGGGCTGACTCCGAGGCAGAGTCAAGGCCTCCACCTGTTCGGCGCAAGTCCCGCGCTCTCCGCCTTCCTCTGAGTGATGATGACGAGGGTGATGACGAGCAGGGCGGCAGGAGCCTGCCCCTGGTCCCGAAGAAGGACCAGACTGGGCTAATCCCCCGCGGGTCCGCCCTAGCCCCAAGGCGACCCGCAGGCGCCCCAGCTGCACCCGCGCTCCTTGAGGCTGATCCTTGCAACCAGCTTTCAGGCTTCAAGTACGGTCGGAGACTGCTCGAGCCTGCTTGCGACGACCTGAAAGTGCTTGATCCCTGTCTTGTTTCTTGTTTCGCCGCTGAGGCTTGACGTCTATATCGCCCGGCTAGGCTGGCGCCCACAGCAAAGAAGCCAAAGAGGGCTCCTGAGACTTCATACACGGGAGCGCCTATGCTCGCGAAAGAAGATGAACGTGACGCGCAGGCCTCTCCTGCCTAGGCGTCCCTGCGAGGCCCCGCTGAGCCGGCTGGGGCGAGCTCGGCTCCTATGGCCCTGGCGACTCCTGAGGCACCCCCGCTTGACACCACCACCACAGCCGCTAGGGCGCAGCAGGCTCCGCCTCAGGACACCGTGGTCACGCTGCCATCTTCTCCTCCTACTCCGCCGACTGCTGCTTCCCCGTCTCCTCCTATTGTCCTGGATCGTGCTGCTGCCGAACTGGACCGTCTGCGGCGGGATCTTTCGAGCGCTGACCTTTGTTTGGTGGCCGGGCGCTTGGAGCTAGCCTCTGGCTAGATTCGCTCCAATGCTTCGATTCGGGCGGCGCTGGTCCAGGCCTCGACAGCCTGCGACGAAGAGAAGCAGGCCGTCCTTGCGGAGAAGGTTGCCCGCGACGCCGGCTTGGGGGAGGCATCTAATGCCTGAGGTCGTTGTGAGGTTCTGGAGGGTGAGCTGAAGGGCCTGGAGGACCAGCTCGCCGAGGAGACTCGCCTTCGCCTAGACCAGGAGGACGACATGAAGGTCCGCGAGGCGGCCGTCAAGGACTGGGACACCAAGCTCAAGAAGCGCCATGACCGCCTAGGCGCGCTGGAGCGAGAGCTGGAGGCGAGGAAGGTTGAGTTGGACGGCAAGGCACGGGTTCTTGCCGAGGAGTGTGGCCTTTGTGGAGATGGAGGAGAAGGCCCGTGCTTCATTGAAGACGCTTTATGAGAGCGGCCTGGAGAGCCCGCTGGCCGGCGAGGAGGACGGCCCCGCCAAGCTGCTTCCTTTCCTGGATTGTGCCCTTGAAGATGTCGCCCTTGGCCTCGGCCCTACGGCTGAGGACGAGGCACGCGTCTTGTCTTCTGCGGCGCTGACGCGGGTCTTCACCCACATCTATTTTCGCGACCCCAACGTCGACCTTGACAGCCTGCAGGAGCCAGCGAGCGGCGAGCATGCCGCTGCCGCTGCTGAGGCCGTGAAGGGTCGTGCGGAGGCTCTGCTAGGGAAGTTTCGGCCTTCAGCACTAGGCTGAAGCGGAGCGCTGCCAGCTCGGCAGCTCCACAAGGCGAGAACCCGCTCCGCGCAACTCCACGGCCGACAAGTGACTCTGTTGTGACTCCCGTCCTGCTTTTAGTTTCTGCACATGTATCAGGCCTTGGGAAGGCGTTAAAACTTGCATTTGGTTCTATGATAACAGTATGGACTGTAATATTTGCTTTTGTATTCCTTGAAATTTGCGCTATTTCCCTCCTACTTGCTTGTGTCCTACGCCGGCAGAGCCTGGCCCCGCGCATACCTCAGCCGACATTAGCCCCGACCAGAAACCAGGACGGGACCAAGGAGTGAGGGGCTACGTGACAAGTTAGGCTCTTGAGTCGCGATGCTCAGGAGTCCCCCTTGGCGCTCAAACAGCAAGTAGGGAGGTGAGATGTGGGGGTGGATCTACTGTTCTACGTCCGCAGAGCCTGGCCCCGCGCATACCTCAACCGCCGTTAGCCCCGACCGGAAACCACGACGGGACCAAAGAGTGAGGGGCTACGTGACCAGTTAGGCTCCTGAGTCGCGATTCTCAGGAGTCCCCCTTGACGCTCAAACGGCCTTCATACCTTGGCTCCGCTCGGCGAGGGACGTGCGACGAACCAGGCCCGGGAGGCCTGGCCTGGTGGCGTGCGTCTGGGTGTGACCCAGGCGTAGCCCCCGTGCCCAGCCCCCTCGCGCGGCACTCCCAAGGGGAGGCATTGCGATGAGGCTAGACACTGAGCTCTGGGCTCCCTGAGGTTGGTGCGGCCCGGGGGCCACCCTCAGTTGTTTATCACTAGTGCGGAGCATAGCGCTTCCGTATGTGTACGGGCATAGCCGCTCCTCGGCAGTGTCGTCAGCCAGCGCGGAGCATGGTGCTTCCACTGGTGCGTGGGAGGGGGCTCCCCTCCGGGAGGAGCCCCGGGGCGTGTACAGCCCCGCCCTGACACGTGGCTGTCACGGTAGGGCTTGACGAGGTGTATCTGGGAACCCTTGAGCCAGCGCGGGACTCACGGGGCCCTACCTCAAGGAGGGTTGCGCCTGGCTCTGGGCCTTATCTTGGAGTGTGTTCCTGCAAATTTGGCTAGATGCCGATGCTCTACGTCTTCGGGTCCCGGCTCTCGGGCTGGTCTCAGCTGTCGCTGGTATACTGGGGCGCGATGCCGTGGGCAGACCAGAGGGTGAGGGCCGGAGAGCCGGTAGGAGCCCTGAGTCGCGATGCTCAGGCACCCCCCCCTTTAACGCGCAAGCTGGGTTAGATGTCGAAACTCTACGTCCTCGGGTCCCG
>NC_041383.1:308916552-308945302 GCF_002162155.2 Triticum dicoccoides | reverse complement strand
ATGCTGGGGCACGATGCCGTGGGCAGACCAGAGGGTGAGGGCCGGAGAGCCGGTAGGATCCCTGAGTCGCGATGCTCAGGCACCCCCCCCTTTAACGCGCAAGGTGGGTTAGATGTCGAAACTCTACGTCCTCGGGTCCCAGCTCTCGGGCTGGTCTCAGCCGTCGCTGGTATGCTGGGGCACGATGTCGTGGGCAAACCAGAGGGTGAGGGCCAGAGAGCCGGTAGGAGCCCTGAGTCACGATGCTCAGGCACCCCCCTTTAACGCGCAAGCTTGCGATATCCAAGAAGAAAAAGGTACAATTAACAGACACCAAACAACAAGCATGACGGGTCAAAAACATGGCCCTAAGATAAATGCAAGAGGGGTACATGCCACTGGGTCTGACCCGAGCGGCTCGGGGATAATGCAGCCCGAGGGGCGCCCCCAGCAGAGTGAGCTAAGAACATGAAATAAAAGAGATACACGCCACGGGGACGGACCCACGCGGCCTGGGAATAATGTAGCCCTGAGGGCGCTCCCAGCTGGAAATGAACTAGAAAGATGTCACCTGATGATGCTGAAGATGAAGGGGTGTTGATGCAGCAGACTCGGTGGGCTGTGGGGGCAGATCCTCACGAGCCCCCAGGCCCTGGGGCCTCGGGAGGCTTCGGAGGCACTGGTGGCTCCTCGCGGATCTTCTCCATCTCCTCCAGGGCTACGGAACGCTTGACCTCTTGAGCCTCCAGGATGGCCCTCATGATGCGCTGGTACGCAGTAGCTGCGTTCGGCAAGCCGTAAGGCATGCGAACATAGCTGTGAGGTGGATCCTCGCAGCGTCCCACTCGCGAAGGCCAGAGGCGCCCATGAGACGCGGCCTGGTTGAGCCCTGGTATGTCGATGCAGACGCGCCGCCCACCATCCTCGCCTGGATGGGGGGCCACAGCGGGTAAGAGGCGGCTGCCTCTCATGACCCTTGACTCCTGTATCTCCTGAATGGCCTTGCTGACAAATTCCTGAGTGTTTGGCCCTCCTTGCCTTGCTCCTTCTTGATGGAAACGTGCTTCGAAGCACGCCTCCATGTGGTGCCCAAGCGCCTCCCTCGTGACCTTGGCGAGGTCGACGGCCCTCCAGGGGAGAGCCGCCGAGCCCTGCCTGAGGAGGGCGCCAGGCACGCTTCCCTATGCGATGGAAGGAGGTTCCCCCTGAGCAGGCGCGGGCCTAGAGGGTCCTGCCTCCTGAGGGGTCGGGCCGGTCGATGTCTTCTTCTTCTTGGGGGCGGCCTCGGGAAGCCTCCTGCTTCCGCGATCCAGGTCTTCCAGTGATGCGGCCTGAAAGGCTCTCTCCAGGGAGCAAACTGCATCTCTCTCTTCGTAGGGCACCGTGATGACTCCGCCACTTCTTGGCATCTTGAGGACGTTGTAGCCGTGGTGGGTTACGGCCATGAACTTGGCCAGTGCTGGGTACCCGAGGATGGCGTTGTACGGCAGGCGAATGTCGGCGACGTCGAAGTCGATGAGCTCAGTGCGGTAGTTGTTGCGTGCCCCGAAGGTGACAGGGAGGCGGACCTGCCCAATCGGGACCGTGGACCCGTCGGTGACTCCGGAGAAAGGCTTGGTTGGCTGAAGCTGACTATAGGGTACTTGGAGATTGTTAAATGTTTCCACGGACAGGACGTTGAGCCCTGCTCCGCCATCGATGAGGGTCCTGGTGACTAGCACATTGCTGATGATTGGGGAACAAAGCATCGGGAGGACTCCGGCTGTGGCCGCGCACTTGAGCTGATCCACTGAGCTGAACGTGATGGCACACGCCGACCACCTGAGAGGGCGCGTGGCCTCGAGCTTGGGGAGGACTGCATTCACTTCGCGGGCGAACTGCTTGAAGATGCGCTGAGAGGCTGGGGCTTGGGCTCCGCCTAGGATGCAGACGATCGCACGTGGTTACTGGAAGCCCCCAGCCCCCTCGTCCTGATGACGGTCCTCATTTCTCCTTGGCTGCGGCAGTAGCGGAGGGAGGCCTGGATTACCTTGCGGGCGATCCTCGCGAGGCTGATCCCTCCAGCCTCCCTCGCGAGGCGGGTCCTTCCAGCGATCCTCGCGAGGTTGGTCGCGCCACCCTTGACGTGGGCCTCGGTCTTCCCAGTGTCCTGTGTTCCTTCCTCCTCCTCGTCAGTAGCCCCGGTCGCTGCGGTCGGGACGGCGGCCAGTCCGTCCTTCACGCACGGCCCGGAGCTCTTGGCATTCATTGGTGTTATGGGTGTGGAGGTCGTGGTACACGCAGTACCGACTACCCTTGGAGGATTCGGGCTGATTGCTGCCTCGCTTGGTGTCTGGTTCTGCCGCGAGCACGGCAGCCCCCTTGCGCTTCACGTCCTTGGCCTTGGGCTTCTTCTCTTCAGGGTCTGCAGCAGGCACCTCGAGGAGGGAGAGATGCCCTTCTTCAGCCCTGGCGCACTTGGTCACCAGGTTGAACAGCTCCAAGGAAGTGCACAGATCTTCATGCATTGCGAGCTCCTCCTTCATTTTCACGTCGCTCACGCTGTCAGAGAAGGCTGAGATGATGGCCTCCTCGGTCACCTTGGGAATCTTGAGGCGCGCGTTGTTGAAGTGCTGGATGTACTTCTGCAGGGTTTCCCCTGGTTGCTGCTTGATGGGCGCATGTCGCTCACGGCGGGTGGCCGGTCGTGAGTACCCTGGAAGTTGGCGATGAAGCGGGTGCGCATCTCGTCCCAGGAGAAGATCGTGCCTGGGGCCAGGTTCAGAAGCCAGGTGCGGGCCCCGTCCTTGAGAGCCATGGGAAACCAGTTCGCCATGACCTTCTCGTCTCCGTTGGCAGCCTCGATGCCCAGCTCGTAGAGCTGGAGGAGCTCTGCAGGGTCAGCCATGCCGTTGTAGTGAGGAGGCAGGTCCGGCTTGAACTTGCCGGGCCACGCGACGGTGCATAGCTCGGTGGTGAAGGCGCGGCAGCCCGCTGTGGCCACAGGAGGCCTTGATGGACGAAGGGCTCGGTCTTGCGGGTCCCCGTGCGCCGCAGCTGGGTGCAGCGCGGGGTCTTGACGTGCTGGAGCAGGAGCGTGGTCGGGACGAGCCGGAGCAGGGAGCGCTCGGGCAGCTTCTCGAGGGCGAGGGACCTCTTGGCAGCTCTGCTCCTGCCGCGCTGGTTCCTGACGGGGCGGGTTCCGCCCAGGGGCCGCGCGCCTCGGAGCCAGGCCGCCTTCTTGAGGGGGAGGCGGCTGAGGCGCCCCAGGAGCTTCATTGCCCGCGCCTGGTGGGGCGCGGTGCAGCGAGAAAGATGGCGCGATGGAGCCCCCAGCGGCGCGGACGAGTTCGGCGACTCGGTCAAGCCATTCTTTGTAGACGTCGTCGACGGGGCGGTAGCGCAGTAACTTGTTTGCCACGATGAGCGCAGCTCGAGCCTCCATGGCCGCGCGGGGCGCGCGGGACGAAGAACCAGCGGGGGTGAGCGAGGGCGTGGCGGTGCGGCCGTCTCGCCTCATGGACGGGTGCTGGGACGATGCTTGCTGCTCGTTCCCCGCCGGGCCGGTGGCGGAGTTGACGGCAGGCGACAGGGAACGACGAGGGCGCCCGTCGACGGGAGCCGTCTGGGCGACACGGGAAGCGAGGGCAGCTCGGCGCTCGGCGCGAACCCGACGTGCGTTAGACATGGTCGCGACGGTCGGAGAAGAACAGGGCGACGGAAGACGAATTCCGGAGCACCCCTACCTGGCGCGCCAAATGTCAGATTTAGGGTTCCGGTAGACCCTTGAGGTTCGAACACTGGGGTGTGCGCAGAGGTTTCGCCTTCTACCTACCTGTTCTTCACCGAATCGCTAAGATCTAAACTACGAGAACAACAAAGCAAGAGACACAGGGTTTATACTGGTTCAGGCCACCATTGTGGTGTAATACCCTACTCCAGTGTGTGGCGTGGTGGATTGCCTCTTGGGCTGATGATGAACAATACAAGGAAGAACAGCCTCGCGAGGGTCTGTTCTTGCGGTGGTGTTGTCCCTTTGGAGGGGTTGATTCTAGCTGCCTATCTTATCTCCAGATTCCTATCCAGATCCCCATCCAAATGCCCATCCAGATGCCTCTACCTTGTGGGTGGCTAGTCCTATTTATAGGCGAAGGCCCTGGGCCTCTTCCCAAATATTGAGCGGGGAGGGCGCCAACAATTGGCCAATTTGAAGGGGAACATCTAGTACACTTATCCTGACTAAAGTTGGTCCTCGCCTTTCAAAGGCTCTGGTGGTGACGCCGATTTGGGATCCACGGTGACCTCCATCCTACCGTTGGACTGGTCTTGGTCTTGTTGCATCGAAATGGATGCCTTTGCTTGATGCCCTCGCCTGCGCTTGCTCCCCTTGCACCAAAGAGGAAAGAATGACACTGCACGGGCTGGTGCCCGGCTGGCGCCCTTGGTCGTCATGGCTTGCGTCATGGGTACCTCGCAAGGTACCCCGCCCTGAACTCTCCGCCTCCTCGTGAGCCAGCCTGACGAGGTCGTGCCTGAGGAAGCTCCTTGTCATCCGCCCCGCGAGGCTTGGCCCCTCGCGAGGGTCTTGAGATTGTGTTGATGAAGATGGGCCGTGTTGGGCCCCCTTTGAGCCACGCCGCAGGCCGCAGGCAGGCAAGTCTGGGGACCCCCGTTCCCAGAACGCCGACAATAAACATCTTTTTTAGGACATGGGTTGAAGCATACTGTACTTGCTTATTGAGAATATGAAAATGAGATATTCTGTTTGCTAATATGAAGATAGTATTGTGTTTAATCCAGTACTGATGATTGTCTTCATTCCCATATAAACTTGTTAATGATGGGGATTTTGTACTAGAATATAAACTTGTTGTTGTTGTCACTTGATACATACTTAGCTTGTACTTGAAGTTGTGGGTTTATGCTGGTAATTTTGTTCTACTTGTATGCATTGGTACCCCCATCATCGAGCGCACGGATGCAATAGTGGCAAGAAGATCATGGTCGTGTGCATCATCAAGCACACCATGGCGAGCATCCACCTCCTCACACTGGCAAGAAGAGCAGGTGCCTAGTTTGTAATCACTGTCGAAGGAGCTCCATGCTGAAGAACATAACACTTGTAGAGCTTGTAAAGTACCATGTTATTGAACATGTGGAGGATGTAACTGTGACTTCCACTATTGTATGTTAGAGTGATTTGTACAACTCGCTATACTTGCTGAAGAACATAACACTTGTAGAGCTTGCAAAGTGTATGTTAGAGTTATTTTTACAACAACAACTTTGTATTGACAGCAGCAACACTGGCTCGTATTTGAAGTATTTTATGTGTTTTCGGTGCCAATTTAAATATTGCGTATTTATTTACGTTTAAATTGGAAAAAATAAAAAAATTAAACTGTTGAGACAAAAAGGCCATGGGCCAAAAATAAAAAGGCTGCAAGGAAGGCCATGGGCCAAAAATAAAAAGACTGCAATGTTGGGCTTGGTCCATGAAGCTCACAAAAAATTCATAGGAAAAAAACGTAAATGGGCAGAATTAATTGGCTAGGCCCATGTAAAACACTCAATTGGACCGGGCTGAATCTTGTGCCACATCAGCTTGCCACGCTGGATGCCTACGTGGACTGGGGAGGTTGCTAGTGACCAAGACGCCACAGTGGACATATTTTGGTCATAAACGTCTTCGACCATTTCAGAAGAAAGGTCGCTATAGTCAATTTACGACCGCCAGCTTTTGACCTTCTGTTTTTGGTCACAAAAATGTCGCAAATGAAAAACCATGACCTTTCAGTGACCAATAGTGGTGGTCACAAGTTGACATATTTCTTGTAGTTTTACCCGGATGTGACTGGCAAGGGCTTGGGCCCCTTCTGGCTGGCGGCCACCTTCAGGGCCTCCTGCCACTTGGTGGCGTCCGCCTTCTTGGTCCTCTTGGCCGGATGGTTGCTGTACCTCCCCCCTGGCGGGTTTGTGCCTACCAGGTACGACCACCGGCTGCGGCTTAGAAGTGCCGACTCCTCTCTCCACGCCCTCCTCAGGCGGGCGCTGCTCCTCATCGCCTTCGTCGTTGTTCAGCCAAGACCGAACGTTGCCGACTCCTCCTACTCCGCCTCCTGCAGATCCGCCCGCTCTGGGTCCGCCTGATCCACCTCCGCCTCCTGCGGAGCTCCCTGCCTCGGCGCTGCCATCTCCTCCGCCGCCTCCTGTAGCGACCTCCTCATCTCCGCCTTCCTCCATGGCGGCTGCCCTCAGCTCGGGGTCTTCAACATCGCTGTCCTTGCGGTCTGACATCCACTCGTGACCGGGAGGCGGCGTGCCTTGGCCCGCGAAGCGCTGCCACAAAAGCCGACTGGTCAAGTTGGAAGAACAAGGAATGTTAAGAACGGAGCGGTCAGATCTGGCACTTACCACGGGAGGAGGGTTGGCCTGGCTGTAGGGCTCCTTGCCAACGCGCCACTCCACCTCGTTGAGTTTGCAGTTGGTGATGTCGTTGACATGGAGGGCCACCTCCGCCCTCGGCATCTCCTTCATCGACATCCGGCATGGATCCCGGTGGCCTGTCATCTCGCAGATGAGGTGCGGTCGGAGCTAGAGCGGTGACACCCGGCGCATGATGAAGCCGGCCAGTAGGTCGGCTGGGTGGAGGCCCTCTTGACTGTTCATCTCCTCTAGCCGGACGAGGACGCTGACGATGTTGGGCGGCAGGGGGCGCTTGGGCGGCTGCTGTTGCAAGTTGCCGTGTGATCCAGTAGACAGCCCGGGCGCGTAGGGCGGCAAGTTGATATAGTCTATGTTCCAGAGGTTCTGGACGTAGAAGTACGACCTTTGCCAGAGTTTGGCCGACTCGTGGAGAGGGGTCGGGGAGAAGCGACATACAGGGCCAGCTCATCTTTCGCCGTCATACCAAGCTTGAGGTAGAAGAATCTACCCCAGAGCTCAATAGTCGACAGAACGTCGAGGTACCCCTCATAGAAGGAGACAAAGGCGGAGAGGCACACTACTGTGTTGGGGGTGAGGTGGTGCGGCTGCAGTCAGTAGAAGCACAAGAACTCCCGGAAGAAGCCGGAGGCCAGAAGAGCGAAGCCACAGAGGAAGTGGGCGCGGAAAACTACGTACTCACCGGGCTTCGGTTGTGTAAGTGCATCTAGTGCCCCTTAGTGATTTTGGTGTATTGAAGACATATAGGTTAAGGGACTAATGCGTTTGTGAGTGTACACAGGTCTATAAGTCTATGAGGAGTTTGATGTTTACAGAGAAAGTCGACCCCTAAAAATGAAGTTCTTCAACTGAAGACTTTGATATTCTGAAGAATTTCTGAAGACTTTGAAAGTGAAGAAATTGGTGTGACCTTCAAGACTTGGTATTCATTTCTGGAACATGAAGCGTGAAGACTTCTGTTTTCGTAGTTTCATTTTCTCTTTCTTGAGTCATAGGAAACACCGTACTGTTAAAGGGGGTCGAGGAAATACTAAGGAAAAATTTCGATGTGATGCTCAAGTCAAAATCCTACACCTACCAATCCCTTCGAGTGAAGCCTTTGGAAATCTCATACAGTTCAGTCACTTTCTTCAGTGACAGAGACGAAGTTCTTCTGGTCACTGATGAATTTGTTCTGACTGAGGAGTTAGGAATTCGCCAGTGCGAATTACCTACACAGTGAGGAACATGATAGCCCTGAGGAATTTGAGAGTCAAATTTCCGACCGTTGCTGTGCTGCGCGCCAGCTGTCCCAAAATATCTTATCCACCTAACGGTCATATCATTGAGGGGCATTTATGTCTTATCATGTCGGGCTGCTCCCTAGGCTATAAATAGCCGCCCCCTACAACCACTAGTTGGTTGGATGCTCGAGAGAACTTGACACTTGTCATTTGAGAGCAACCCATCCTCCGAGGACTTTGAGCGAAAATCATCAAGTGAGGAAAATCCCAAACCCAAACACCTACAAACCCCAAAGTGATTGAGCATCATTGAAGAAATTGATCCTGCGTGGATCCGACGCTTGTTACCTTTGAAGACTGTGCTTCTTCCAGACGGTTAGGCGTCAAGGTCTAGAGCATCCAAGAGGAATTGTGGATCGCCGAGTGACCAAGTCTGTGAAGGTTTGGAAGTCGCCTGAAGACTTACCACGAGTGATTGGACGGGATCTGTGTGATCTTATTTCAAGGAGAATACGGTGAGGACTGGGTGTCCTGAGCTGCGTGCTAAGAGACTGGGTGTCCGGGACTGCGTGTCCTCGAGTTTAAATACTCAGCCGCTCCAACCAGACGTACAACTGAGACAGCAGTTGGAACTAGATTACCAAATCATTGTATTCACCAACCTACTGGTTCTATTTCCTCAACCCTTTCATTTCCTCATTACTGTGTTGAGTGTTTGTTCATATCTGTGTTTGAAGACTTTAACTGAAGACTTTCTCAATTTCCTCAGTTCAATTTCTTCAGTCTGTTTGTCTTCATCGTGTGTTATCCTGTGATTACGCTTTCTGTACTCTGTGCTAGTCTTCATTTCATCATGATGACCATGCTTGTATTCTGTCATACTTACTTCTGAGTACTTATTCCGCTGCTAATAGTTCTTCGCTAAGGAATTTCCTCACCGGCAAATTCCTCAGTGAAGAATTCATAAAAATCGCCTATACACCCCCCCTCTAGTCGTCATAACGCACTTTCAATTGGTATCAGAGCAAGGTACTCCCTTGTTCTGTGTTATTTTGGTTTAACCGCCTGGAGTTTTAGTTATGTCGACCGCAGGTATGAAGAAAGTGACATGCCCTATCTTTGACGGTCATGATTATCCCAAGTGGAAGGCAATGATGAGGAAGCGCCTCATGGCAAGGGACAGCGAGCTGTGGACCGTCAATTAGATTGATCCTACTGATCTATGCAAGTCGGCGAACGCAGATGATATTCGCAAATACACTCGACTTGACTGCATGGCGAAGGATATCATCTGTTCCTGTCTATCCAGAGACCAATTCAGGCTCATTATGCATCTTTGCAATGCAAAGCTTATCTGGGACCGAATCTCTGACGTCTATGAAGGTCATCGAACCCGTCATGATCCTTGCTTTGAGGACTTCAAGGAATCTCTCAAAACAATGACTTTCGAACCAGAATCATCATCTTCTGCATCATGTCTCATGGCAAAGGGTGTCCAGGTAACCGAATGTTCCTCATCTGAATTTAGTGACTGTGAATCTGATGATGATATTGAACCTAGCTATACCAAACTTGTTTGCATTGCCACCAAAAAACAACATGCCTTGGAAAAGGTTCAAAACATGCTAGACAAAAGTGATGATATGTTGGGTGAAGAAATGGATCGCACTAAAGCCCTGACTAAAAATCTTCAGAGACTTCAGTCTAGGTTTGATAACCTACAAAGTCATCATAACACTCTCTTATCTGATCATGAGAAACATTCTTATGAATTTCTTCAAAGAAAGCAAGATCTTGAGAAGCTAAGAGTGAGTTATGAAGATCTTCAGAAGGAGCACGATTCATTACTTGCTCAACAAATCAGCACTTCTCAGGAAGAATTTGTTCCTCCATGCTTAAAGTGCATTGAACGTGAATCTGCCAATTCTTCACCTGAATGTTCAAATGCTTCAACTGTTACAAATTCTTCACCTGCCTCTGCTATCACTAATTCCTCATCTGAGGACATTGCTAGTATCACTGACGATGCAGGGCTGAAGGAACTGTACACGACAGGCATGTACAAAAGCCTCAAAGGGCATCAGATTCTCTATGATGTGCTCAAAAAGCAGATCCTCAACAGAAACCCTAGGAAAGAGGGTATTGCCTTTGAGAGGAAACTTAATGCTGATGGAACATATTGGAAGCCTGAGCAGTACCCCAAAACCTCATGGGTTGCTGCAAAGGGACCTCCAGTTGATCCATCCATGTTATCTGGCTTTACATGTGAATCTCCTCATTCTTCTGATGAGTCATTTGACTCCAACTATAAACTGTTCAAAAATCAGAATGGTGAAGTATTTGCTAGATATTTTGGGACTAACTGCAGGAACGGTTCCCCTATGAAGAAAATCTGGGTTCCCAAAAGTTATGTTGAAAGTCTTCAGGTGAATGTCCTCATGACACCACCTGTGAAGAATGGGAACCCCAGAACAAACTCTTCATATGGACCTAATTCTTCATATGGATCCAAGTCCTCATATGGACCAAATTCCTCACGTGGATCAAATTCCTCAAATGGATCAAAGTCCTCATATGATTATCATCGTGCTAACAACTTTGTTTCGCAGGGTAAAGCTAAGGGCTACGAATATGCACATTATTCTTCAAATCATTATGTTCATAAGTCCTCGATGAATTTCTCTGCTTACTCATATGCTTACCCTAACCCCTCTTATGTGAAACAAAATGGTTTGGCTTCTATGCCACCATTCTCGTATGGTGCTCGTAGAGTGATGAACTCTTTGCCACCCCTTCAAATGTGGGTGGTGAAGAAAAAGAACTAATCTCTTCTGCAGGGTCAGGTCTCCAGACGTGCCTTAACGTCTGAAGAATTTGCTGGGGACCTGACAAAATTGCCTGAAAGGACGCAGGCTAACCATGATGAAATGAACTTTCATTTCACACGTCCTCATACTGCTATATCTGTTTACCGCTTGATGAAATTCATCTGATGAACTTAATATCATATTCTTCACTGATGAAGCATATGAGATTGTAAGTTACACTAATTCATCTGCAGGATGACCAACCCAAAACCACTGAATGGGTCCTCGATAGTGGATGTACAAATCACATGACTGGTGACAAGAATCTTTTGATGGATGGTCCTTTATCACCGTCACATCTGAAGCATATCATCTTTGCTGACAAAGGCAAAAGTCAGGTATTGGGTCTTGGTAAGGTTGCGATCTCTAAGGATAAACACATGGACAAAGTCATGCTTGTTGAGTCCTTAGGATACAACCTCATGTCAGTCTCAATGCTTTGTGATCTTGATATGGTTGTTGTATTTGGCAAGTATCGCTGTGTTGTGATTATGGAAGCTGACAATTCCAAAGTCTTCGAAGGCTTTAGGAGAGGAGATTTGTATATTGTTGATTTCTCTACAGGACCACAACCAGCCGTGTGCCTACTTGCAAAAGCTTCAGAAGGCTGGCTATGGCATCGACGACTTGGTCACGCAGGCATGAGGAATTTGCACACGCTTGCGAAGAAGAAGCATGTCATTGGAATTGAGAATGTCAAATTCCTCAAGGATCACTTATGCGGAGCCTTTGAAGCTGGAAAAATGACCAAGGCCAAGCATCCAGCGAAGACTATCATGACCACTACTCGTCCATTCGAATTGCTTCACATGGACCTCTTCGGACCTAATCATTACTCAACAGTCACTAATGCTGCTTCTCTATATGGTTTTGTCATTGTTGATGATTACTCTCGATATACATGGGTACACATTGTTACTTACAAACATGAAGTGCAGGAAGTCTTCAAACGATTTTCTTCGAGGGCTTCAACCAACTTTGGTGTGAAGATCAAGCACATCAGAAGTGACAATGGAACTGAGTTCAAGAATTCCGGTCTTGATGACTATCTTGATGAACTTGGTATTACTCATGAATTATCTGCTCCTTATACTCCTCAGCAAAATGGCGTCGTGGAGCGCAAGAACAGAACTCTTGTTGAGATGGCTCGCACTATGCTTGATGAATACAAAACGCCTAATCGTTTTTGGATTGATGCAATTGATACTGCGTGCCACATCATCAACAGAGTATATCTTCACAAATTCTTCAAGAAGACGTCCTATGAACTCCTCACTGACAAGAAACCCAATGTGAGTTATTTCAAAGTCTTCGGTGCTAGATGTTGGATTAGAGATCCTCACCACAATTCAAAATTCGCACCGAAAGCACATGAAGGTTTTATGCTTGGTTACGGAAAGGACTCGCACACCTACAGAGTCTTCAACATTGTTCTTCACAAGATTGTTGAAACTGTAGATGTGCGGTTCGATGAAACTAATGGCTCGCAAAGAGAGCACCTACCTTCTGTGTTAGATGAACCAACACCTGAGGATTCTATCAAGTTCAAGGAAACTGAAGATGTCATTCCTACTGAAGAATTTGCTGAAGAATTCATTCCAGTACGCGAAGAACATCGAGCTGACGCACCTGAAGATAATGGTGCTGAGGAAAATGATCAAATACCTCGACGTCAACCAGCTCATCCTCGCGTTGCAAAAGAAGTACAAGTTGACAAGATCATCGATGACATTGAAGCGCCAGGTCCTCTCACACACTCAAAAGCTTCACATTTATCTAACTTTTGTGGGCACTATGCTTTTGTCTCTATCACAGATCCCACTAAGGTAGATGAAGCATTTTTGGAGCCGGAGTGGATTCAGGCTATGCAAGAAGAATTACATCAGTTCGAGCTCAACAATGTCTGGAAACTGGTCAAACATCCAGATCCTCACAAGCATAATATCATTGGCAAAAAGTGGATCTACCGCAACAAGCAAGATGAAAATGGCCTTGTGGTAAGGAATAAGGCACGACTGGTAGCTCAAGGCTACACACAGGTTGAAGGAATTGATTTCGATGAAACTTTTGCACCTGTTGCTAGACTTGAGGCTATTCGCATATTACTTGCTTATGCTAATCATCATGATATCATCTTATATCAAATGGATGTGAAAAGTGCATTCCTCAATGGTAAGCTTGAGGAAGAAGTATATGTTGCTCAACCCCTAGGTTTTGAAGATCCAAAGAATCCTGACAAAGTCTTCAAACTTAATAAGGCCCTCTATGGCCTCAAGCAAGCCCCTCGGGCGTGGTATGATACATTGAAGGAATTCTTCGTGAAGAATGGCTTCACACCCGGTTCACTCGACCCTACTCTCTTTACTAAATCTTATGATGGTGAACTGTTTGTGTGCCAAATATATGTTGATGATATTATCTTTGGCTGTACTGACAAACGTTATAGTGATGAATTTGCCTATATGATGAGTGAAGAATATCAAATGTCTATGATGGGAGAGTTGAAATTTTTCTTAGGTCTTCAAATTCGTCAACAGCGCAATGGCATATTCATATCTCAGGAGAAATACCTCAAAGATGTACTGAGGAAATTCGGCATGCAAGATTGCAAAGGCGTCAAAATTCCTATGCCCACAAAAGGCCATCTATGCATTGATGAAAATGGTATTGACTTCGATCACAAGGTATACCGCTCCATGATTGGTTCTTTATTGTACTTATGTGCATCTAGGCCAGATATAATGCTTAGTGTTTGCATGTGTGCCCGATTTCAAGCTGCACCGAAGGAATCACACCATAAGGCTGTGAAGCATATTCTTCGATATCTAGCTCACACACCAACACTAGGATTATGGTACCACAAGGGATCTGTTTTTGATCTCATTGGATATTCTGACTCTGAGTATGCTGGTGATCGTGTGGACCGCAAGTCAACTTCTGGCACTTGTCATTTCCTCGGACGATCTTTGGTCTGTTGGTCCTCGAAGAAACAGAACTGCGTATCACTGTCTACTGCGGAAGCTGAATACATTGCTGCTTGCTCTTGCTGTGCTCAACTGCTTTGGATGAAGCAAACGCTCAAGGACTATGGCGTCAATGTGAAGAATGTGCCTCTCCTCTGCGAGAATGAGAGTGCCATCAAGATTGCTCACAACCCAGTTCAGCACTCGAAGACAAAGCACATTCAGATTCATCATCATTTTCTTCGTGATCATGTGTTGAAAGGCGACATCTGCATCGAGCACGTGAAGACTGAAGAACAGTTAGCTGATATCTTCACTAAGCCCTTGGATGAGAAGAGATTTAGCAAGTTGCGGTGTGAACTAAATATCTTAGAATCTTCGAATGTTCTTTGAAAAGGACACACATCCTAACACTTATGCAAAATTGATGACTTAGATGTGCAACACATGAAGAAACGTTTTTCTTCAATCAATGAAGAATAACACTCTAAGTGTGAAGAAATTAATGAAGAATTTGATTCTCAGAACCCTACCACAATTGTACGCGGTGTCTGAAATCATCATTCTTATATGGTGGGTCACGCCACCACAAAAAGTTGAAAACCTTCAATTTGAGTTTTTCCTCAGTTTTGAAATTCTTCAATTTTTTAAATTCTTCAACTTTACAAAATCTTCACTGTTTCCTTCGTTTTTCTTCATTGGCTATATATATATATGAGTTTATGTCCTCTACAGCATTCACTTATGGCTATTTCTTCAAGTTGTTTTTTTTGCTAAGTGAATATGATCGGACCCTTCCCCTCTATGCTATACTCAACCCAATCTATTCACAAATTCTTCATGTGCGTTCTATTTGAAACTCGTTCAAAGTCTTCACTGTGTCCTTGGCAGCTGAAGAAATTGCGAACGAAACTTTAAAACAAATCTTATCCAAATTTTTGGTTTTGCCGCTCAAACTGTTTCGCATCCCATGATGCATTATTCTATTCACCCACGATCGTACACGATCTCCACTACACAGTACGTGGGTGACACATGTCGCGTGAAGGAGAAAGGGCAGGGGCACATTTGTCCTAAATCTTCGGGCGAACAGTTTTTCACCATGTCTATAAATACCCCTCTCCCCTTCCTCACTTCATTTACTCCGCTCGACCATCTCTCTCCCGCTCGAGCTCCTCAAACCCTAGCGCCACCGCTACTCCATCGTCGTCGGTGAGGAAGAGCTTCGCTGCCTCGACCTCGTTGCCGTCGTACTCACGCCGACCGTGGAAATCTTCACTCCGCCGCCGCCGTAGCTGTCTTCCTCTGCCGAGTTAGGGCAAGGAAGATCTAACCTGACGAACTTCCCATCTGTTCTTCTCAGTTCGTCGTGTTCTTCATTTCGGGTAATTAAAAGTTACTTTTATTACTCGCTTTGATTCTCAAGCTTTCCTGAAAATCTTCAAAGGTGTTTATTCTTCAAATCTTCACACATACGAACACCACACACATCATATGATCTTGAACTGTTTATCTAAGCAACCATTTTCTTCAAGATTCCCTAATTGTGTGGATCTTCGATCTGTACAACTCTGGAACCTAAGACAAGAACGCTTAGTGAAATTCCTCAAGGTTCATCTCGTCAAATTCCTCAAAACTTTCTCTTTTCAAAAACCTTCTTAGAACACATATGACCTCTCCAAATTCCTCGCACCTGTACTCTATTCACAGGTACTCATGTCTGCTGCTGAATCACTAGGTTCTCATCAACTTAACTCATTTGGAGCGTTCCTCGAAGAAAAACTGCATACTTCTTCAAAGAACTCATTTGTTCAAATTCCTCAACTGAAGAATATGACAGACGGTAAGAAGTCGCAGAAAGGAGGAAAGAAACCTGAGGTTATGACTGCGTTTGAAATCCCTGAGGAAATTTATGCTGACTATTGCACACCTAATGAAGCAAAATATGGCAAAGAAAACAAAAATCAGCGCAACGTGCGCATTCAGAAGATTGAACGGAGATGGGCAAGGGAATGGAGGGAATACAGATATGTGACTCCAAAGTACATGAAGAAATTCGCCCTCAATCCTCCATGCCCAAGAGCTCCATTGGCATCTGGCCAAGTGGCTGACCCCACAAGCATCAAACGTGGTGAGGACTTTCCTGAAGAATGGGCTAAGCGCCAAGCCAAATTGGCAAGACAAGCCAAGGAGGCAGTGAAGAAATTCAATGAGGATTCTGCTACTGCTACTGCTACTGAGGCCTCAGTCAAACCGAGGAAATCCATTCCAAAGAAGCCTGCTCGTAAGCCAAGTACTTCACCAACAGCGCCCTCACGGCCAAGTTCCTCAGCAGCGCCCTCACGGCCAAGTTCCTCAGCAGCGCCCTCACGGCAAATTCCTCACACTGCTACTGCTCCTTCAAAGTCCTCAGCTCCTGTGCATCTGACTACATGTCAAAGGACTGCTGGTTTCTCGATTGCCTCTGGTGTTTCAGCAAGTTCCTCTGCTACACCAAAGTCATCATCTGGTCCGACTCTGCTGAAGACCAAAGCAACAGCTGGACGAGGTCCTCGGCCAAGTCCAAAGAAGAAACAGGTCGCATTCCATGTGCCTTCTGATGATGAAGCTTCTGATGATGAACTCGCAGAAATCATCAGAGACAGACAGGTAAAGGCCGCTAGAGCCAAAGGCACATCTATGCCACTGCTATTGGATCCGAGGAAAATCCTCAATTATATTGATCTCTGGAACAAGGATCCAAACACCCCCATGCCTGATTTTCATCTGACCGCTGGTCAAAGTCACATGCTAACCCATTTCATCACTGAAGAGAAATGGAAGTTTGAAAAGGCAAGAGAGATTAAGAAAGCTCAATACAGAAAGGAGAAGCTCCTGAAGAAAAACGTTGTCAGAATGACACCTGAGGAACTTCTCCAAGCTCAGTCTGAAATTCAAGCCCTCAGCAAGGATTTTGATGCCTACTATGCTGATTGGCAAGGAGCCAAAGTAAGATTCGTTAACCTGACGAAGAAATTCACCAATGTTGCTGCTCCAACGCAACATGAAATTCCTCAGGCTGAAGTCTCAGCTCAGCGACTGAAGAACATGCCAGCACCACTGATGAAGTTCAGGCTGCTGAAGAACATGCTAGTTCCAGGGCTGATGATCCTATTCCAGCCACTGAAGAAATTGCCAGGGCATCCACTGGTGGTGCGCCTGAAGAAACTGAAGAAGTCAGGCCAACTGCATCAGTTGCGCCTGAAGAAAATCAACCAGATTCCTCAGCTCCATCTGCACCTACACCAACTCCAATTCTTCCATGTGCATTTGATGTGAAGAAGACCAAGGCTGCAGAGCAAGCTGCAGTGAAGAAAAGGAAGGCATCAGCTGTGTCAAACTCTTCGGCTGCGAAGAAACTGAAGCCAATGACCAGCTCACTCGAAAATCCAATTGATGTTGTTCCGATTTCCTCCATGCCAACAAAGGACCTTGTTCCTTTTGGAGAAGACTATGAGATCCCCATCGGATCTGATGAAGAACATCATTCTGCTGCTTCGTCAGAGCAGATTGATGAAGAAATTGAAGTGGACGCAATCCCTTCAACGCCAGTCATTTCCTCACCTATGACTCAGTTCGCAGCTGAAGAGGCTGGTGTTGAGGAAATTGAAGATGAAGATGTGGATATAGGGTGCACCACACCTGTGATGAATGATGACTTTTGGGAAAGTCAGCATCCCAATACTCCTCTCTTCACCCCACTCCAACAGATTCCTCAGTCCCCTGCACCAACAGTTCAAATGGGCTCTGAAGAAACTCAACCCAATCTATCTGTGCATGAAGGAATTCCAGCCACTAGTGCTGACGAACCTGCTGCTGCTGATCCTCAGACTGCACCTATTGAGGAACATGAAATTCCTCAGCCTGAAGAACCTGAGCTCGCGATTCCTGAGGTGGTGATGCAACTCACTGACATCCCTCTGCCAAAGCAAAAGAATCCGTTCTCAAGCGAACAGAAGTTTAAGGCTGAAGATTTCTTTGTCGAGCATGTATTCTTCACTGATTATAATCCATATGATTCTGCTCGCATAAGGAAGAGGCGTTTCTGGACTACCAGCCAAGCCAATTTCTATTCCTCAGTGCTCTTCAACAAAGACAAAGTCTTTGATCATGCACATATTCCTCATGTGGACATGGAGTCTCTGCCCGGCTTTGAGCCAGTCCTCAGTGTTCTTCACGATGCAGGACTTCTAAATTTCTGCATTGATATCTGTGACTGGAATGAAGAACTCATTCTTCAATTCTATGCAACTCTGCACATACCGGAGACGCTGAAGACGTGAACTCCTGGGTATTAGTCTGGATGTCTGAAAATACTCACTACAAGGCACCTACAACTGAATTGCTTCGTGCTCTACCACTCAGTCCTCCACTTGATGATGCTCGTTGTATCTACAACGAACCAGAACTTTCAAATCACTATATGCAAGTGCTGATGAAGCCATTGAAGCCAAGGCAGGCCCCATGAACCATATTCCTCGTCAAGGAATTACTCTATGTGCCTCGGACTGTCTATCGAATTCTGACGGAGATAATGAGTCCCATCAAAGGCCACAACTCAAATGATGAAGAAGTCGTTGGCATCATGAAGAATATGCTTTTTAACATCATTCATGGCGTTCCCATAAACTTCCATGATTTCTTCATGAGGAATCTGGCCAATATTGCTATGTCACCATTCGAGCTGAAGCCCTATGGTCCTTGGATTATGAGATTCATCAGGGCAAGATCTTCACTGAATTACAAAGCTGACACTCTGAACCACGGTAGCTACTTGCCTCCCATTGAAGTCCTCAAACAGATAGTTTCATCAGCTGATGACAAAGGCAAGGCCGCTGCTGTGATCGATGAAGGCATTCGTCCTTTGGATGGTCAATTTCGCAAGGCTGCATCTTACTCTACCAATGACGATTCTGCCACACATGACTCTGCCGCCAATACCTCAGCCAAGCAAAATCCTCAAGCCACAGCACCCAGGGTGATGACTGACCATGAGTTACTCCTCAGTCTTCATCAGAAGGTTGATCGCAATCATAAATGGGTCAAGCGTCAGTTTGGTTCTATTCTTCACAACATGACCTCAACACACAATGCAGTGAAGAAAAACCAGTACTACCTCCATGAAACCTTCAACCGTACCTGGGTTGTTCTCTCTCATGTCTACAGCGCTGCTGATCTGAAGAATATGGGTCTCAAGGAAGAATTTGACTGGTCTGCACCTCCACCGAAGAAATTCAAGAAGGTCAAAGTTCCTTCCTTGGTGGCCAGCTCTTATTCTTCATCACGTGACACTGATGAGTATGAAGATTTGGACGACACTGCGGCAGGCCCTGCTACAACAAACAACCCCGACAACGCTGGCGCTCCTCCATCGACTTGAAATTCTTCAGGGGCGTTAGTCCTCAGTTTCAATCCTTTTGGTCATTTGATGACAAAGGGGGAGAAATCTGAGTTAGTCTTCAAGCGGGTCTATATTAAGGGCATTTTTTAAGTTACAACTCTCGTTCTTCTGAAACTTTTATTTCGATCGAGTTGTAATCTTAAACCCGATGGTGCGCAGATACTTTTGTTGCATTATGCTTTGCATGCTTATTCCTTGTTAATGACATTGCACGCATGCTGAATCTCATCAGGCACCATATTTCATCATGCATTTCAAATTCTTCATATTATATATCAAATGTGTGTATGGATTACAAGATATAGGGGGATATCTCCATGATTCAACTCTTCAAATGTGCAATGCCTCAAAAGCAAATTCCTCACTATGCACATCTTCAGGGGCAGTTCTTCTATATCTTGCAATCAAATTCCTCAAAATCAGTATATACACTTCATATATTTATCCCCATTGAAAACTTAACCTATGTTGTCATCAATCACCAAAAAGGGGGAGATTGTAAGTGCATCTAGTGCCCCTTAGTGATTTTGGTGTATTGAAGACTTATAGGTTAAGGGACTAATGCGTTTGTGAGTGTACACATGTCTATAAGTCTATGAGGAGTTTGATGTTTACAGAGAAAGTCGACACCTAAAAATGAAGTTCTTCAACTGAAGACTTTGATATTCTAAAGACTTTCTGAAGACTTTGAAAGTGAAGAAATTGGTGTGACCTTGAAGACTTGGTATTCATTTCTGGAACATGAAGCGTGAAGACTTCTATTTTCGTAGTTTCATTTTCTCTTTCTTGAGTCATAGCAAACACCGTATTGTTAAAGGGGGTCGAGGAAATACTAAGGAAAAATTTCCATGTGATGCTCAACTCAAAATCCTACACCTACCAATCCCTTCGAGTGAAGCCTTTGGAAATCTCATACAGTTCAGTCACTTTCTTCAGTGACAGAGACGAAGTTCTTCTGGTCACTGATGAATTTGTTCTGACTGAGGAGTTAGGAATTTGCCAGTGCGAATTACCTACACAGTGAGGAACATGATAGCCCTAAGGAATTTGAGAGTCAAATTTCCGACCGTTGCTGTGCTGCGCGCCAGCTATCCCAAAATATCTTATCCACCTAACGGTCATATCATTGAGGGGCATTTATGTCTTATCATGTCGGGCTGCTCCCTAGGCTATAAATAGCCGCCCCCTACAACCACTAGTTGGTTGGCTGCTCCGAGAGAACTTGACACTTGTCATTTGAGAGCAACCCATCTTCCGAGGACTTTGAGCGAAAATCATCAAGTGAGGAAAATCCCAAACCCAAACACCTACAAACCCCAAAGTGATTGAGCATCACTGAAGAAATTGATCCTGCGTGGATCCGACGCTTGTTACCTTTGAAGATTGTGCTTCTTCCAGACGGTTAGGCGTCATGGTCTAGAGCATCCAAGAGGAATTGTGGATCGCCGAGTGACCAAGTCTGTGAAGGTTTGGAAGTCGCCTGAAGACTTACCACGAGTGATTGGACGGGATCTGTGTGATCTTAGTTCAAGGAGAATATGGTGAGGACTGGGTGTCCTGAGCTGCGTGCTGAGAGACTGGGTGTCCGGGACTGCGTGTCCTCGAGTTTAAATACTCAGCCGCTCCAACCAGATGTACAACTGAGACAGCAGTTGGAACTGGTTTACCAAATCATTGTCTTCACCAACCTACTGGTTCTATTTCCTCAACCCTTTCATTTCCTCATTACTGTGTTGAGTGTTTGTTCATATCTGTGTTTGAAGACTTTGACTGAAGACTTTCTCAATTTCCCCAGTTCAATTTCTTTAGTCTGTTTGTCTTCATCGTGTGTTATCCTGTGATTACGCTTTCTATACTCAGTGCTAGTCTTCATTTCATCATGATGACCATGCTTGTATTCTGTCATACTTACTTCTGAGTACTTATTCCGCTGCTAATAGTTCTTCGCTAAGGAATTTCCTCACCGGCAAATTCCTCAGTGAAGAATTCATAAAAATCGCCTATTCACCCCCCCTCTAGTCGTCATAACGCACTTTCAGGTTGCGGCGACATCTCCGGTGCAGGGGGGATGTGCACTTCCACATTGTCAGAGCGAGGTATCCTCCGTGTCGCACGGAGGAAGTCGATCTGGTCTTGATGAATGATGGACCCCATCCATCCGCTTTTCGCCATGACGCAAGGGCTGCGAGGGAGAGCTCGTCAGAGAAGAAAGGTGAAGGGCGCCACAACGACGGAGATGAAGACAATGATGACATGCGGCAGCAAAGCCGCGGCGGTGACCAGGGCGGAGCGGCTGTTTCGACGGAGCGACAAAGCCGCGGCGGTGACCGCGGTGGAGCGGCTGTTTCGACGGAGCGACGACCGCGACAGGGCAACACCAGCGAGGGAGGCAGCTGAAGCGGCGCGTCAGCAGCAACGGAGCGGAGCAGCGTGGCGACGACAATGGAGAGGGGAAAAGAGAGAGTGGGGAGTGGGCACGCGAGCGTTCTGCTCCTCCCCCTCCCTCCTCTTTATAACCGTCCGGGGCGAAGTCGAGGCGACGTGCAGGCATGGGATTAACTACGCCCCACGCCCTGCACGACCCCGCGCATTAAGGCGCAGTTACGGCGCCACAGAAGGGAAACCGCCCGCCTCGGCCGCAACGGATCTGCTCGTGGGCCAAGCCGAAGTAGCGGTGGGCCCCAGCCTGCGGCGACATCCCATCACACGTGTGGGCTGGCAGGCTGGCCTGGCCTGCGGGAGCCACATGGTGCGCGCTTGGCGGGTGGCGCCGCCCCAACTCCTGCCTGCTGGTTTGAATTCCACTAGGCGGCCGCGACCTCATCTGGCTCCTGCCGTCTGAATCCTCTTAGCCGGACGGAGCAGAAGGCGGAGGATTACTTGAGTGGGAATCTGTTGAGGTCCTCTGGCTGTTGAAGGCCGTAGAACCTCACCAGCTTCAGGGACTACTGATGGGGGGATAGACCCCTGGTAGCCTCACCAGCATTCAACACTTTTTAAGACATCGGGGCAAGCTAAGCCCCTCAGTCTGACTGGTCGCAAGGCCGGCCCTCGGGGCCGGCTAGAGCGAGAGGACCGCCTCCTAGAAGGCGGTGGATCCCCAGATGGCGGCGTGCTCCAGAAGGAAGCAAGGGCATGGGGCGACTCCTAACAGGTAGCCTGTCCTCTCCCTTGTTGTCTGAGCCCGGCCAAGGGATAAGTTGGGGCATGGCTAAAGTGCGCCATGCCTACCCCAAATCCCAAACATATGGTATAGTGACCGCCGCAAGGCGGCCGCCGACCCGCCCGGCGCGGCACTGTAGCCACGGTGCGCCCGGCATGGCCTCCGCCAGGACGGACGGTGCAACAGTGAAGAGCCGTCGGGGGGACCCGCAGGCGGCGGGTCCCACCTGTTGGCCGATTCCTCGGCAGCCGGCAGGGCCCACCAGAGGCGGGCCCCAGCAGCTGGCGAAGAACCCGGCCTCCTTAGTCACCGAAGACTGGGACCTGCCACACGGTCGGATTACCATTGTACCCCTGGGTGATAGCACTACAAAAAATACACTTCCGTGGTGATACATGTTTGTCACAATAGGTCGCGTTTTTTTTCATGCATGTACATCCATGACGATTTTATGATAGAATCAAGATAGTCATACCTGTGCTGTCGTAGAAGTGTTCCATGACATTACCAAAATTATGATCATGGAAGTGTCCACTTCAATGACGATAAATCGCGCGTCACAGAAGTGCTTTCAGCAAGGGTGACCGACACGTGGCATCCACCGTAATGAAACGCCATTAAGCTATCGGGTTGGGTTTTGGATCCGATAGCCCGTTAACAGCCCCGACCAATGGGGATTTTCCACGTGTAAAATCATCATTGGCTGGAGGAAACACATGTCGGCTCATCGTTGGCACAGATGTCATCAACTCATTGGACGGAAGGTGCCTTTGATACGTCGACACATGGCATGGCCCAACAGAGGCCCATTCCTATGAAAAGGCCGGCCCGTTTGACTTGGTCAAAAGGTGGCGGGCCAGCCCATGGAAAGCCTGTTAATGGCATGTTCGCATATAGACCATTTACAGCCCGCTAACCCAGGGCCCGTTACGCCGTGTCCGAATTATGCCCAGTAGCGTCATCTGGGCCATCCAATATGATTCCATCCCGTTTTCACTTCTGGCGCATGTATGGCCCATGACGTCTTTCGGCCCATATAATGCCCTATGTAACTCTTGGCCTATTAACGGCCCGTGGTGAAACTGGCCCGTAATGAATAGTGTATCACTTTACACCCATTAACGGCCCATGGTGAAACTGGCCCATGATGAACAGTGTATCACTTTATACCCATTAATGGCCCGTTGTTCCATTGGGCCGTTTCTAGCCCATGTTATCTTTCGGCCTTCTCAGAGCCCATTTATTCTTGGGCTCATTTCCAGCATTCGTTTACTTACGGCCCGTTACTGTCATTTTCTGCTTGTGGGCCAAATTCAGCCCGTGGTTACAGTCGGCCCGTTTGTGGTTCGTTAATAGTTGGGCCATTTTCATAGCGTCTTCAAATACAGCCTATTAACGATGGCCCGTTATGGTCGGCCCATGAACGGACGATTCCAACTCTAGCCCGTTTACGGCCATAATGCAGTCTGTTTGGCCCCTGTTTGGCCAATTGATCGTACGGCCCGTATAAGGCCCATTGATGATACGGCCCGTAGAAGGCCCATTGTTTCTACGGCCCGTAGGAGGCCCATTGTTTCTACGGCCAATAGAAGGCCCACTGTTTCTACGGCCAGTAGGAGGCCCAGTGTCACTACAGTAAATATTAGCCCATGGTTAGTGTGGCCTAGTTTTAAAAAATAGGTTATTACAGCCACTAGCAAACCGCGGAAAAAGAACTGCAATGACTGCAAGCAAACAAATAAACAAGACAACAAGGAAATAAATAAGCAAGCAACTAACGCTAGGCTATCATGGCTATTACACATATTACATCCACTAGGCATCAAAGTTCGCCATTAGTGCAAATATAGGGAACAAAGCAGCATATCATATACACTGGTTGTCAAAGTTGGCGACCAGCGCAAATAAACACCGCAGCAAAACAAATCCAGAACTGAAACCACTTCAGAAGATCTCAAGAAACAATATCGGAGGTACACATAATGCTGGCAAAATGCTTAGCAAGCTTATTAACTTTCTCTTGTTTGCCGCTTAAATCCTCCAGTGCTTGCTATTGCACCAGAAAATATGCATCTGAATTCTGCAGGGACTTCCTCAGTCCTTCAGCTTCCTGTTGCAGCACATCTGATCGATGTCTTTCAACTTGAAGTTGAGACTCAAGAAGATGAACTAATTCAGGCAGCGAGTTCGAAGAGCTTGTGCCAGCAGTAGTGGCCAGTAACTCTAACACTACATCAAGACAGGACTTTTGGGTTCCTTCACTGTCGTCAAGATAGTTTTTATCAGCTTTCTTGGAGACCAACAGGGATGTCTCACTATCTTGAGCCTTATGTGCATTACTTCCTTTACCATTGGATAACGCGGTACTGTTCTCCAATATTTTGTCCGCATTCTAAAAGACAAACAAGTAGACACATCACATGTTTACCATGTTGTATATGAAACTCATTTTGGTAAATGAGTTTAGTAGTAAAGTGGACAGGATAACAGCATGAAACAAACATAGATCTATGTACCATGGTCACTTTATGGTCTATATCATTCTAGTTTTTGTTGCCAAATCAAGATAGAGACACAGTTCAAATAATATTTGTTCAGGACAAAGCAGAATAGACAGAATATAAGTGTGGCTAACTATAGGGCAATAACAACACATGTAATGTGCATGACATGAGAACATAACTGTTTATTCAATTGAAACTAAAATGAACATAGAGCAGGTTACAACAACAAACTAGTTAAAGAAACAGGTTTAAAACATACCTGTTGTGCCATTGGAGTTTCAATTCCATCCTTCAAAATTGAAAATAGTTGGTATGAGTAAATACAGTAATGCAAGAGAAAAGGAGTATGAACCATAGCTACCGAACCTGACCTGAGAACAAATCTTCTTCTCCTTTAAGCATTGAGTTGGGATTCGGAGTGGTGGTCCTCGTGCTTTGGGCACTGCAGTTCCCTTACTAACTGCTTGTGTTTGGGTGCTCTGTGGTGGAGACGGTGTTGTGTCAACTGGAACTGGGTTACTATTTGCCGGGGTTGGGGTTAGAAGGGGTGTAGCTGGTTCTCTATCCAACTGGGTAGGGGTACAATCTCCGAGAGTGGGTTATGTGTGGTGGATCTGGTCCTTGGGCAAGTACAACCGTGGTTCTATCTGCATCAACTGGTAGCACTATCTTTTCTGAAGACCGTGTTGTTACTCCCTTAGATACTGCCATCATGCTCTCCAATTCAAATGGCTGATAAACAAGAAAAGTAATTGAAAGTATAGACATTGTATGATAGACAGGTGCAGTGGATAGTGGGGAATAGAAGAGGGCATGAAATAATTCATATTTATGTTGTCTAACCAAACAGGATAGCATGACACAATTTCACATATATGATGGCTAACTAAACATGATAGCATGACACAATTTTACATATGATGGCTAACTAAAAAAGATGGAAAGACATAGTTAAACATATGAGACTATGTAAACAGGATGACATGACATAACTATATAATGTGTTTATTAAATAGGTTGGCATGCCATAATTCACATACATTCATGGATAGAATGCCATAATTCAAAATATGATGACTGTAAACACTAAACAGGATGATATGATATAACTATATGATGTCTTTATTAAATGGGTTGCCATGCCATAGTTCAGATAGATGATGTGTATGTACTATGTAAACATGATGGCATGATATAATTCAAATATATGATTTATATAGTAAGCAAGTAAGCAGATGTCAATCCATATATGATGTAAAAAACTAAGCAATGCAAGACAACATGCATGACATGGGTAATATAACCCTGCCAAGTTTGAGCATAGACCTCAGGGGGGAAATAGGACTGGTCATCAGTCTCTGAATCCTCCTCTGAGGAGCTCTCTGTAACCAGCAAGATGTCTGCTTTAGCAGGTAGCATTGTCTGCTCTAAATACCTTGTTTTCACTCCGGATACTTCCATCACCACTTCAAATGGCTGATGCACACGAAGAGTAGTTGAATATACAAACGTTGTCGACAATTGGAACATGTAATAGAAAAAAAAGATAGCATGATATAATTCACATACATGATGATTGGCTAAAGAGCATGGCATTGCATAATTCACATATATAATGCCTTTGCAACAAGATAGCATTGTATAATTCACATATATAATGTCTTGCAACAATATGGCAATGCATAATTCACATATATCGTAATTAGACACTGAACAGGTGGCATTCACACAAAGCATGTCTAAACTAATCAAATGACATAGCAATGCGAGACACCATACACACGATATGAGCAACATAACCCTGCCAAGTTAGAGCATACACCTCAGGAGGGGGGGAATAGGACTGGTCATCTGTCTCTGAATCCTCCTCTGAGGAGCTATCCGTAACCAGCGAGATATGCGCTTCGTCAGATAGCATAGTCTGCTCTGAAGACCTTGTTTTCACTCCAGAATTTGCCATCACCGTGGCAAATGGCTGATGCACATGAAGAGCAGTTGAATGTACTAACATTGTTGACAAATGTAATATGTAACAAAAAACGATGGCCTGATGTAATTTACATATAAGATGACTGGCTAAGCAGGATGGCATCATTGCAAAATTCACATATATGATGCGTGGATCAACAAGATGGCGTTGCATAATTCACATAAACGATGAATAAACTAAACAGATGGCATTCGCACAAAGGATGTCTAAACTAAGCAGATGACATATTTGATGTATAAAGTGAGCAATGCATAACACCATATGCATGATATAACCAACATCAGCATGCCAAGTTAGAGCGAAGACCTCAGGGGGTAAATAGGAGTTGTCTTATCCTTCTGAATCCCCGTCAGAACAGATATCTTCCTCTCGATTACAATCTGAAATGCGTGGAGGGGGGCTGCCTTTGCGCCTACCATGGAGCGACATCTGCATGAAATTTTATTGCCATGCAAGGCTCGTCTCTTTTGCTCTACATGTTCAGTTCCATTGTTTACAATAACTGTCATGCATAGGAATAAAACATAGTGAGATTATGTAAGGAGTGCATGCAGAAATCCAGAGTGGTGGTAGCAACCTGTGGATAGACCCAAAACCAATAATAGCAGGCAGATAATGGCTTCAGTTAAAAAATATAGATAATGGCTTCTTTACTATTTGTTTCCCACCCAACATGAAACTCGTAGTAGACACTGGAGATTAACCAGATAGTAGATAGATACGATTGATAGCGGCCCCGATATGTACCCCACAACCATTTAAAAACTCAAGTTTGACCATTAGTTTGGAGCTGACTCAGAGTCTAATCGGTGAATAGGATGATAAAGTAGCATGTAATATTAAGTGATGCATAACGTAAGTAGACAGGAAAGAGTGCGACCTCTCTTGCGGACTCGTGTAGTCCTCGAGGTCATCTGCTCGGTTGATGATGGTAATGCAGTTTTCATGGCTGCCAGCGGTGGGGAAGAAGATCTGAGGCAGCGAAAGACAGTCTGGAGGCAGGATCCCTGCTATGCTGGACCCTTCTGCCATTGGAGCAGCTGAGCTGGGGTGGACAATGGCGCAGCAGGAGCGGGACAAACCACGCAAGGTTTTCTTTGACAACTATCTGTAAGAGAAGTAATTCTGTAAGGGCTTGTTTTAATTGGAGGATTCCAACAATGCATGGATAGGAAATAGATAGGAATAGGATAGGAATGCATGTGCAAAACAGAGAATTTAAAAACGCAGGATTTCTCCCAATCTGGGTGTTTGATTGACAACAATTGGAAGATCACAGGATGCAAAGAAGCATGGTGAGATTAAGTCAAACCACAAGAAAATGTACGGTTATAATGCTATTATGCTACTATCTCTTAGTCTTGTGCTTCATGAATAGGAATTTGAAAAGGAGGACAAGTGAAAATTAAAATTCCTACGTTTTTTCTTTCAAGGAGTCACTAAAGGAACAAATTCATGTGCTCAGTGGACAATATATATAACTTGTAGAGTAAAAAAGAGATGCAACAAGTGTACAAATTCTTTGGCGAAACCATGTCAATCTCAGCGTGATTGGGTTGGCCGGTGAGGATGCTCCGACGGACTTTGTTGTCGGAGGTGGGGAAGAAGATCTTAGGCGTTTGGAGATGGAGCCCAAGGTACTTCTCCTCTGTGATGGAGGGTTTCGTCGTTGGAGCAGCTTCGGTGAGTTGTACGACGCCGAGGCTGAAGCAGGACAAGAGAAACAATGAACAATGTTAACCTGAGTGGAATTCTAATAGCATCTCCAATACATGATGTAAAATACATAACCAAAAAGTGCTAGATGTAAAATACATCAGCCGCTCATCTCTGAACTTAACTGTCAAAACTGAACTTAACTGCCGAAACTGAATTTTGTTGTCGAAACTGAATTTTGCTGTCGAAACTGAACGCACTAGCAAGGTGAGGCTACACGTCGGTCGACTGACTTTTTCATCTCTGGTCAGTCAATTTTGTAGCTGTTGGATACGAAATCAAGGGCATGTGGTTCATCTTCAACCTCCACCCCCCTGAGCCGCCAGCCACCACCGGCCAAATAGCAGCCCCCCGCCGCCCGCGGCCGGTGGTGCGCCGCCCCGCCCGCCCGCCCCGAAAACACTCCCCACCGCCGGTCCGCCACCGCCCCGGCCATCCATCTAGCTCCCCCCATGCCATGCTTTTTCTCTGTCGATCCCTAC